>NW_028263376.1:7863820-8113820 GCF_051168715.1 Poecilia mexicana | reverse complement strand
AAAAAACTACTGATACGATTTTAAGAATAAAGGGCTTACATAAATGATGACGTGTAGCTGCATTTTAACATGTAGTGTCAACAGATGCTAAACATTGCATTGTGTTCTGTTTATTGTGTTCATGAAACAAAACACAACAAAAGACTTCCCAAAGTGCGAGGAAATAAAATACATTTGCCAACTGTTTCCTCTATTTGTACATTTTTAGAATTTCCAATCTGGCAGCCATTTTTAATCTGGGCATTGATTCTTTGTGGATTAGACTTTTGGTTCAGTGTGGAAATTAAGGAGATGAGATTAGATTTATCTGCAACAACAGATACATTGCTTGACCTTTAACCTTTAGCTGGTTAAAGGTCTCAAGCAACGTGATCTTTATATCAGTACAGGAGAACCATCAGCACTCAGGATTTGAATGTACAATTATGATTACTGATCAAATAACTATAAGAAAGGTTGAACAGCCCTGAGTGACAACTGACCTCTAAACTAAGGTTTGCAACAAAAATGAGAAGGAAAAATAACAAGTATTCTGTGTTGACCACTACCTTAATATTGAAATTATAGCCCAGTCCACAAAAACACGTTTGGATTTATTTTGTTGCAAAAATCATTTTAATAATCTTCATATGTGCATAAACATACATAGATTATTTATATGTGCTTGTGAGTCTAAAGGTGCTTGCTTTTAGATTTACATTTTAGAGAAAAACTAAAATAACTCAAGTTGTTTTAGTTTAAAATCACGTATAAATTAGGTAACCCAGTGCTTGCAAAAGTGTGTATACACCTTTTTTACATTGTCACATTACAATCACAAACTTCAATGTATTTTGTAGAATGTTATACATAGAGCAACATAAAGCATAAAGCAGGGAATAATTGGAAAGTGAGAGGAAACTGATACATGTTTTGAAAAAATATTTGATGTCATCTTTCTCTTTTTGGATTTACAGCTGCAAGCTTTTGGTAGTCTCAAATTATTGCATATCATTCTTTGCCACAAAGACCAAGCTGAGTCAGTGGATGGACAGCATCTTTAAAGTTAATTACGTTCTCTAGTTTGCTGCAGATTTTCAATGGGATTTAGTTTCTGGAGTTTGACTAGAAACATGAATGTATTTTGAATGCTTAAAGTTGTTTTCCTGCTAGAAGCTAAACATTCACTCTAGTTCTTTATGTGATTGGTGAGACATTATCAAATTACCTAAGTACTCAATTTAGAATGGGCTGTTTGCTGAATGTCCTAAATACAGCACCTGTTTTAAGTTTATGATCATTTTAATGCATTAATTATTCATAGATCCAAGTTAATTGTATTACACAAGCACAAAAGAGGTCTTCTGAAAGTAGCCGGATGCAAGACAGAAAAATTCTAATGAATTATTTAATCCTATATAAGAAGTTTTATGATTCCAGACGTAACTGGAAGTAATGAAGGCTCTGAGCTGAAAAAGAGAACAAAACAAACACCTTGGTGGGGTCGCCACTGCAGACGGAAGTATAAAGATCGAGTAACTAGGTTTTCTTCAATGATTGCATATGCATCTACCCAATGAATTCCCCAGCTCAAGAAAAGCATTTCCACGCTACCATGTTTCAGTCCTCGTTTAAGTGTTGCTTTAATCATGTTCTAGTAGCAAATCAGGAACAAAAGAAACGCATTTTCCAGTTTTTATGCTCATGACCTGGAAAAAATATTTGCAGCAACCCAAGCTAACTCCAACGTATGTCTCTATTTTATGCAAACAAAGACACAACCCCAACTTGGTTTCTAACCAGACGGACGGGTTTCTAGCAAACTAGAGAAGTTAGAAATCATTCTTGGATTTCTAACTTCACTGGGGCTTTATGCTTATTGTTCCAACTTGGACAGTTTTACTTCATTTGAGTAGTTAAATAGAATTAACATATAGATAGGCATTCATGTAATTAACATATATTGTTGTAGTGCTTGGAAAACTTGGGATTTAATGAGGTTGTATTTGTTTAAAAATGCTTTGAACTACTGTGTGACTATTAGTGGTAGGAGGCATGTATTATGCAAAAACATTATTTTTAAAACGGTTTTTTTTTTGACGGAGGAGCGGAACAAACCTGTTCCATCGTTGAGGACTTGTGTAGTTGTAATTCACTTCCTGTATCTGTGGGGAACTCCGCCATGGTGACGTCACAGTTCTCAGACGTCGGAGGAGGAGGAGGTGGTAGTTTTTAGTGGGTCTCCTCCGCTCAGCCAACTCCACGGCGTGTTTGAGAAAAATGAAACATGGATGAGGGGTTCACCGAAAGTCGGGAGGACGCTGCCCATTGTGGGGTAAATAATTAAACACACAGCATGATTGTGGTTTTATGTTATTATGCTTTGAGGTCCTCCGTAATTCGGACGGGTTTCCCTGTAGAAGTTATCTCATCGCTGCTAAGTGTCAGTGACTCCCACGGGCCAACAATGTGGCTACAGCTAATGCTAGCTCGAAAAAACTTAGCTAGTCGAGTAACAGTCGTCACCTACTTAGTTCACTCTGTATCAGACTTAATTAAGTGTGTCAGCCTGACTTGCTTAGCATTTTTGTTTAAACCGGATAAAACATATGCCGTTCTTAGCTAAGAATGATCAGCTAACGCCGCTAGGTGAAACTGCTAAGGCTAATGCTAACTAACGTAATGCTATGTTGCCTAGAGCCGCTTTGAAATTTTGACAGCTTATTTTGGGTAAATAAACACGACACTCGATTGTTTTCTCTCTTCTGTTCAATTCAACAAGTAAATCCTAGAAGTAATAACTTAAGAGATTTTAGACGGCGAGAAACAAGCTCTGTTCGTCTGACAAGAGTGAAACTGTTTTTTAAAATAATAAAGTCAGAAAGAAATCGGATTTGTAAAAGTTACAATTAAGTCATTAATTTATGTTTAATAAAGTTAGCGAAATTTCTATGCAATACTTGGACATGGAAAGAGTGTTGAGTAACCCCCTTATGTTGTCAAGTAGCCCTGAGTAGGAGCTACTTACGTTACCAAACTGCTCCTTCACTTTTTTTTTCAATCTTAACTTTATTTGTTCAGTGTTTGATTACAAAAATAATCTAATCATTTTTGCGACCTTTAGTTTCTAACATGCAAAGCCATGTGTGAGAAAGGCAAAAATAACTTTAGGCAGATTAACAGTATTTTTAACATCTCAAAGCTACAAACAAATTTTATTTCACCACGTTTTAAATTAAGTCAAGATCATTAATGTAGGTTAGACATTTTTAAATCAGATATGCTAGGCTAATACTCGTTGAATTTACCATTTAAGTTAAGTTTCTACATTTAGCTGAAATTAACAAGCCTATGTCACAACACTTTGTGAGGGTACTGTTAGATAATTGGTTTTTACAGATTTCCCCACCTTTAAGCTATGCTTCCCTTTACTGTACATTCACAATAACACACAGTATATGAAAATGTATTATTATTATGCTGTCTGAACCAGGTAGCATAATAATGAGTGAAATATGTTCAAATAGTGATGTCCAGTCATGATTTATAACAATTTGTTGATGCTGATTGCTTACAGCTACAGATATAGTTGAGAACAATCTTGCCACACAATTATGGTGTTTCTCCACCAAAACAAAATCTTGTAAAGTGTCATTTAGGTGTCCTGAAATATGGTGATAAATAAAATGCATTATTATTATTGTTTTTATATTGTTATTATTGTACTTTTCAACAACTGCAAGGAGTTTTTGTTTGCAGAAAACCTAAAACACCGAATACTTGTGCATGTGTTTGTCACAAGACGTGACATTCAACTTCATAATTACAGATTGAGACCTGGGAACAGCACTCCATTGTGCTTCTCAATTTTTTTATATTTAGCCTCTAAGGAGAAAGAAAGAATTTTATGAAAGTAACGTTTAGAAATAGTTCTTCAAACTTCCTGACTGGATGTATTTTGGTCAAGGAAGTGATTGAATTTTAATTTAGTGATTATGGCTGAAAAGTGTTTATTTTCAGAAGAATTTATTTCTGCCCCTTACAGCAGAACTTAGAACCAACACATACAAATGACGTGTCTTGTCTTTTTAGAAATAGGACAACATCCAACCAAGAAGCGACTCAAGACCTGAATGATGTTCCTGGCCCACCAGCCAAGCCGTTCACTGTTTGCCAAAGCTTGATCAAAAATGGTCCTGGTGAAAGGGCGGCTGCCATAAAATAAGTTTTAAAGACGTAAAACAGGGAGGAAAAAGGTGCGTATGGTGTTATTTGTTTAAAACAAGAATGTGTTGTATTTTAATGAATCTTTTGTTAATGTGTTTCAGAGTCAATCAGGAGTGTATTTTTTAGCCATATGTAAAAAAATATAATTTTTGTGCTTTCTCTCTGCTAAGCAGTTTTTTTTTTCTTTGGTTTGCATCAACTGAATAAATTCTTGTTGGGGGGAAAAACTACCTTCAGCTTTCAGATGCACCTTCCAAGTAATTAAAAAATGGACTCAGTTGAACATTGAAGTCATTAACTATTTTTGAATGACTTCACTTTTTTAAGTAGCATGTGGTTTTCTTTCCGTGATGCTTTGCTTTGCCTGTCACCAAACTTGAAGTAGCGATTTCTGCGAACTGTAATTCTATTTGCCCATAATAGTTCAATTCAGTTAAAGAATGAAAAGTTTGGTTCTGCCAATATTAACTTTAAAGGTCAATATTTGTAATTACCTAACCAACGTAATATAATATTCCTGTCTAGTTTTTTTTTTTCCTGTTAAATTGGAATGATTTTTGAGCAGTACTTTATGTCCAACGTTGGCTAACTGGACACACAGTGTATGACTTGGCAGCTGTCCCCTTGTGTATAAATAGCTTGTAACAGAACCCCGCTTTCCATCCTCTCCCCAGCTTTCTACCTACTTTGCTCTTTCCTGTCCCAAATCAATTTGATGTTTGTTCTCATGAATTCCTGTTTGCCCTACTTTCCCCTCAGGAAATGGAAAAACGGTTAGAAGAGAAGCTTCGCATCAGCCAGAGAGAAAAGTAAGAACCTTAAAACGCTCAAGTTAACGACCTAAAGACGCAGTTGAGCCGCTTGTTTGCTTGCCTTTGAGCTGAAAGCGCTGCCTCGCTGCTTGTCATTGTTTACAACTGAGCATCAGTTAAACCTTTCCACAGTAGTGGCATATTTCAACGTTATGTATGAAATCTCAGCCACGTTAGGGAAAAAATTATGCTTAGTAGTGTTGGAGTGTTAATACATAGGCCTGTCACAATAACACATTTTGCTGAATGATTATTGTGATAAATGATATTATTGTTTGGAGATCATTTTCAAGTAATATAATCCTAATGGCACATTAATGCAAGAACACCTTTAAAGTCTAATGAACATTTAACACTGGAACTGGAAGACATTTTAAATATCCAAAATAAATAAAACAGCAAATCAAATGAATTATGAAGTCTCTGTAAATAAAATTGTCCTTCGAGAAAAGGGCTAGTTGAGTCAAATATACCAGACTGAAGACTTCTTCACCTAGTTTTTGGTAGAAAGAGAGAAAAGACAAAAATGACCAATTATGCAATTGGAAATTATTGAGCTCGTTTTAATTTACTATGCAATTAATGGATATATTGCGACAGGCCTGTTCATACTTCAGAACCAGATTCTCCTGTTATGTCTTCTGACACTTCAGTGGATTTGCATTTGATGAGCATTAAGACATTCACCCCAATGCTGAAAGAAGCTGTTTGTTGGTCCCGTTTTTATCACTTAATAATTTGGACCGAAAATCTGCATGATAAAGATTTGAACCTTTGAGTGAAACTAAAAAAAAAAAGTTCCCAGACGGAAACTTTTTGTTACAGAAAGCTGACAAGTTTTCTGTAACAAAAAGGACAAGTTAAATTGAAGAAGGCTGTAGCTCCTTTTAGCTCTAAATCAATTGTGCATGTTTATTTCTCTCCAGGGAGTCCGCCCGATCACCATTAAAGACCACCATGGTGATCCAGGACAACTCTTTACCAGCAGGACCCCCGCCTCAGATCCGCATTTTGAAGCGACCAGCAAGTAATGGGTCATTAGCATCGTCCATGAACCCAAACAGGCCCACTCCGCAGGTCAAGTCTCTGGCCCAGCGCGAAGCGGAGTATGCCGAGGCCAGGAAACGAATACTGGGTAGTGCCTGCCCAGAGGAGACTCCTCAGGAAAAGCCCAACACTGACAGGTAACGATGACCAATTTGAGGTCCAGAAACTTTGTGCGGTGGTACGATGTGTGGCTCGGTACGCTGTTCTGTCTGTTTCCATTGTGAAAGCAGCAGAGCTAATGTCGACGTCGCACAACACAACCTGATTGGTGGACAGAGAAGTGTTACTGTTTGCGACACAGTAGACCTACTACTGCGTCTGCATTTGGGTTCAACCCTGTGGTGGAAACAGTCTCTTGAAAACGCCAGAAGCATAAAATAACCCATTCAAACCGCTGGTGGAAGTGAGGCATTGGTTCACTGGGACCAGAAAGACAGTCCTGAGTTATCCCATAACCCTACAAGGCAATTTGTTGGATATATTCGCCCATTTGTTTATAAACAGTTTTGTTTTTGGCCTGTATTACTAAGTGCTTATCAGAGAAAGTAGGTTGAATGACTTGGAAAATATCCAAGTGCTTTTCTCTCTTTGCTTCCTGTTGGTCACATCTTTGTATGCTGAGCATTAACTTTTAACACGACAATCATTTTAAGACACAATAATCTTTCACATTTAGTTCAGATCATATCTTTTTTTCCACTCTGTCTACAAACCTTTTCATTTTAATTGCATTCTTGAATCAGAGGGAAACACTAGAAGTGTTTCAAACCCTACAGTACTGAATTAATAAAACGGTCAGAAGAAGAAAAAAAGAAAAGTAAGAAAATAATAAAATAAAACTTGTATCTTGGGTTTCAGTTTCATTACAGATCTGTTTGTCTTGATGGCCAGTACCACTGTTGGTATGTTGGTGCCCTCTAGTGGCAGGCTGAAGACATTTTCATGCGATTGACCTTTAATTTGAGGGTGAACTGATTGGGACATAACAGGGTTATGCTGTTGTTTTGTTATTATGTTTTCTTAACTCACTCACATATACACTGATGAATTAAATAGTTTTATCACCAGAACCAAAGCTGCATACTTGGCTTGACAAGAACCTAAAATTGTTCACAAACACAGTGTTAGAGGTGATCGAATTGATGTAATGCAGGTCTTTTATTTGTTTTAATACTTGTCATACAGATGACCAAATAAGCAAAATGTGTGAGTAGAGACTCTTAAAGCACTTCATTCTTTTAAATGTAGAACAAAGGTGGTAATTTTAGAGCCAACTCTTCTTGTGAAGGTGGAATAAGGCTTAAAAAGTTGGAGAACATTTTCAGTATAGCTGTGAATGTCTGGAGCCCTGTTTGATTGATTTCAAATGGCTGGAAAAAACCCCCCACTACTTTTGAGAAACTTTTAAAATCGATGCATAGTAACATCCATTACTACCTCAGTAAACAGTGTGACGTCAACGTTCTGCTTCTGTGCTTTGGGGTCGTAGACTGTTCACACAGAAGTCTGATTGCACTCGCTTTCGATTGGTAGCATTAACGACCATGTGGGGAAAAAAAGTTGGAATTGAGCTACGAGAGTATAATAAGCATTAACTGTAGCAGGAAGAAGCTGCCGTGTCCTAATGTCTTCTTGTTTCCTCTCATTTCTTCTCCCAGGCCAGTGCGCAATAATTCCACAATGCCTTCAGAGGACACCAGATCAAACAATCACACTGTCCGGCAGCCCGCCGGCCCAGACGGCACCCAGGGGTTCCGCCAGCACAGATAAGCGGGTCTCTGGGACGCCCCAGCCATGGAGGGGAGGGGAAGAGAGAGATTAAGAGCCACCTGAGATCAAACGCAGCACCGTATTTTATAAACTTCCTCCCTTCGCTTCCCTCATATCAGCCAGCCGGCGCGGCTCTGTGCCCCCCTTTCACTCCCTCAGCCGGGCGGCGAATCAGCCGGGGAACGAGGAACTCCAGCAGGAAGTGGGAGCTGATGTGAGCTCTTCTCTCTCTCCCCTTTTCTCATGTTCATTCGGCACTGTGATTATGGACTTATTCTGGACTCACTGTGATGATCCCGGCCCCTTTAAGAGACGCCCCTGAGCCTCCATCCTTTTTTTTTTTTTTCTGTGTTCTGTCTGTCTTGGGATGTTAAAAAAAAAAAACAAGCAGAAGTAAAGACTCGAACTTGAGCAGTTCAAGGATGAGGTGAAACGAGGGGTCATATCAAAACTAAATCGGCTGGTTCTTGTACAGCAGCTTCTTCCCAGCAATAATAGCAGACATTTTCTTTTCCTTTCTTTTTAATCACTTGTCTTTACACAAGGCGTGCACTGATATCTTTTGAATGCAGATCCCAGTTCTTAACACACCACTAAGCCTGTTTATTCAAACAGTATTAGATTTTAAACTTTAAAGCAGGAATTGAGAATCCGAGTCCTCCATCCGAGAACGGTTCAAAATATCAGTGCACAACCTCCTATTGAAAGAAACTGCCGTTTGTTTTTAAAATCAAAGGTCAGGGGTTACGTGTGTCAAGTTATGTACATGGCAAGTTTTTTGTTTACTTTTTTTTAAGCTTTTAGCTGTCTTCCTTCGCCTACTTTCTATTTAAGAGTAAAATAGGATGAACAGGAGAGAACGGATCCAAGTTGGGTTTCAAGTAGCTTTTCTGCCCATTTTTTTTTTATATGAAATGACAGTATTTAAATAAACCTAAAGGCCCCTTATAAAAAAAAACAAACATTTTTATGATTTGAAAATGGTGTTGGCAGGAATCCTAGTGACATTTTTAGATGCATTTTACTGCTGTCCTGTTTCCACCCAGTCAGTGACGTTTCTTCACAGCTTCCTACGAAGTAAAACTTAGGAACTCAGGTCCATGTGAATGAGACTGAATGAATGAAATGAACGAAGATTGTATTTTTCCAGCGGGTTTTGTTTTCTCAGAAGACTGGTGTACGTATTTAACTTATGGTGGTCGGCACTTAAAAGCGGTGCTCTGTCGAGCTTAATGTAACAGAGGAAAAGGAAGAAAAAAAAGAGTTGCTGTCTCAAGGAAAGTCATTGTATTTTTTTTTTTTTTTAATGTTTGCATCTCGATGTCAGATGCTGTAGGACGATGATCAACTGCTATAACAGAGCGTGAACCGGAGAACCCGACTGTGTGGCTTTCCAGGACCGCTGTGCCCAGTAAACGTGTTTTTCTCACCTTTAATTGTTCAGAGGAGATCTCAAAGCCATGCGACGTCGTCAACACAAAGACTTGTAATGGGTGAATTCAGCTTGTGCCTCCTGGATCACATCTTTACTTCCTGGTTGTTGATTTTTATTCCTTTTTTTTTTTTTTTTTTTGGTTTTTAAAAGAAAAATGAGTATATTTAAAGAGGGGAATTCTCAATATTGTTGAAGAGATTTTAGTTGAGGAAAAAAAAATCTAGTGGCAGAGCAGGAACAGAAAATACAAACTGCCTGTAAATACTGATTTAATAAAATGATTTACTTCAAATCAGATTTTCTCTGTGCATCGTCCGTTGTCTCAAACCGCCTGCTGACCGGAAAGAGAGTCATTTAAACATCTAGAAAACAGGAAATCTTTCCATTGTTTGTCATAATGTACAGTTGAGCAGGTTTACCTTTAGAAATTAGACATTTTTTATCCCTCACGGTCTAGAAGTAGGTAGTTAAATCAAACCAAACTACTTATTTTGGGTCAGAATTACTAAAATTATTTCTATTTGCTAGTGGTGCACCAATTTATCAGCTAGTCAATTAGTTGGCGCAGATTTCCTTAATTTTGGGGGATTGGCTGATACTCGCATGTGAAGCCCACCAGGTCATGTTTGCAGTTCACAGTTACCCCACTGCTGCCCACTCAGCAACTTTCTATCTATATTTAGCAACATTTCAGACGAAAAGAATATCGGCCAAAATCGGAATCAGCCTGACCTGCTGATTCTGATCTGTAATTGGTAATCTGATTGTTGTGACTTTTTTACACTTATATGTTGTTCAGTATATTTTACATAAGTGTCTGATTTACAATTATATGTCAAGCATAATTTACATGATTATTATTAATTGAATTGAACATGATTATATGTAACTACAAAGGTGAAGTGAAATATATTTAAGTGCGAGACATGATTTATTTGAATAGAGGAAGTCTCTTATTTTGAAGAATGCTTAAGGATCTGGTTCTGTTCTGTCACTATCTTGCTTTGTTGACTTTTGGTTGCTAGGTTACAAACAGCTGTCGCCGTTTTTCTCTTCAATAAAAACTGAACAGAAAGGTTCAGTAAAAGACATACGAGCTTCCCGTCTTGTTTGAAGAAGCTTTACTCCGTAACACTGATCTTTAATCTGTAATTAAAGATCAGTAATCAGCCAGAAAACTGCAGTCGGTGCACTACTCCTATTTGCTAAATGCTACAATAATAGGTCAGATTTATTAATGTCTCCAAATCAGTTTTACAGAATGATTGCTTAGTTTATATTCCTCCTAAATATGACAAGACTGATTTATCAGAGTAATAGTGCAAGTGTAGTTGATGGGATTTTTTTCTAGAGGGTTGCATTTCTTGGACCACTCCATGCAATTATGCAATAGTTGTCTCTGATCAGCAGGATGTCTACAAGTCCTTATAGATATTGGTTGCTGTCTCTTGACTTCCTGGTTTGGTCTAAGAAAAACTCGTACAATTGTTCAAGAAATTTTAGTTGACAAAATCTACTGGTAGAGCATGAAAAGTTAGACGAAGTCAAGCAAAGGGCTGAAACTGTGAAAATGTAAATCATTACCCTTCTTAAACTTGATAAACATCATCATCACTTAGAACACCCAGACAAAGCTATACATAAAAATAGCTTTTATTTTCTCCAGGTAAACACTGCATTGTTGGTCAGTGAGGGGACGCCGTTTACAGCATCCAATGTGGTTAAAGCTCAGGTGAGTCCAGAGTTAGGCCAGGTGAGCGTTAGCTGAAGGAGATGACTGTGCCGTTTGTGGGGGACAGGGTCTGGTCAAGTGGCGGCCATGATGCCGAGCCAGACAGCAGAGCCTTCAGACGTTTGTACTGCTTCTTGGATGGACGCCTCCCTCGCAGCAACCGCAAGCAGTTCAAAACACCCACATCTATCAGCAGCTGGAGAAGAAGAAAAAAAACATTCATACGGATTAAAGCGTTGAGGTTTTTAGGAATTTCTTATGGTCCTGAGACAGCCAAGTTTTCTTTTCCCCTCATAGGTTTTGCCAAGCATGAACAATGGACGACATGTTATAATCTTGTGCCAAGGCTGGTAAAATGTCCAGAATAAAAAATAAAACTTTCAAAGTCCTCAAGAAAACCTAGAAGCTTATATGTAAAACATGACCAGAACTTTCTTCAGTTTTCCCATTCAGCTTCTTAAAAGCCTTTCTGGTTAGTTTCTGTTTTGCTTTTTCATTAATTTTGGATGAACATCGATTGTTTTACCAAGTCACCTGTATTTCCAAAGTTACTGACGGACTTCCCTGTAATATGGTGTTCATGTAATGCTGAGAGTTTTAAAAAAAATATTTCTCCAGACTGAAAACTTTGCGCAGTAAAATCTTTTTATAATAACTTTTGCCAAAAGATGCAAATATGCCATCAAGAAAATCTAACTGGGACATCACAATGTTAGTTTTGTCTTACTAGACCAAAATGTACTTGGCAAGACTGTGTGTTTTTACAGTGTAGAGTGTCGACTTACCTCTACCACAAAACACATCAAGAGGTTGAGAGCTGCCATGGCAACGAGCAGCATCTTAAAGTTCATGTCGTTGAAGTCGTACAGTTTGAATAATCTCCTGAAGACTGGACCCGGATACAACACCAGAGAGGTCACCACGGCAAAATGGATCAGCAGCACACAGAGGAAGATCACTGGAAGGACGAGCGATCACACAAGAGCACGGTGAGAAAGGACAGCAAAGTTAAAGAAGTCTAAACTATTAACCTCCTCCGTCTTATCATTCCTGACTCACCATTATGATACAGAGGTTTCTTGTGAGGAAAGCTCTTGGTGACTATCACTGCCATGATGATGTACTGGTAAGCGGATAAGGCAAACACGGACGTGTTCTCCATGTTGGGCAGGTTTTCTGCTCCAAATACTGTTGAATTTAGAGGAATATACCTAAAAAAAACAACACAATATTTATAAAACAAACTGTGAATCAAATGTTTACTCCTTGGAAATGTGTAAATATTGTCCTCAATGAAAAAAGAAAAAAAAACACATTTTAATTGGTAACAGTGGCTAACCATTCTTGTGTGGTGGTGATGAAGAACGCAGCCAGCTGGCCCAGAACGATGGTGCAGGTGTGAATGAAGAGGCTGCCGAACACGGGAAGGGCCAGCAGGCTGGCCGGGGGTCTGAAGGGATGCAGCTCCTCACTGGGGCCTCCCCTCCCCATCACGATGGCCAGCATGGTCACCAGGAACAAATCACAGAACAGGAACTGCAGGTCAGCCATGGTTGTCTTCACCTGCAGGCAGAAGGTAACACATTTGTTAAAAAAATCAAAAATAAAAAAATCACTGAATTGTAACATGTCATTTAAAAGTCTGAGACTGATCACATCTAGGATTGCCCAGGGCTTAATTCTTGGGCTATATTTAATCTTATGTTTACCCTGTTTTTTTTTTGTTGTTGTTGTTTTTTAGCTCTAGTGACCTTCATTCACCAGTAAATTGACAGAAAAAAAGGAAAGAAAGAAAAGCCCCGAGGCCAGGAATTGAACCCAGAACAACTATGATGAGGACTACAACCTCTGCACATGCTGCAAATTCTACCTACTGAGTCAAATGTTAAAAATATTTGATGAATGACGGAAAAATACGGTTGGAAACATACCGTATTTTTCCGTCATTCATCAAATATTTTTTTGGTTTTGTTTAATTGAATGTTTTACTAGTATATGAATCATGCTAAACAAAGAAACTGTATTGAGTAGAATAAACATTTTAAAGTAAACGATGCTTTTGAAATTGGTAGAAATATGAAAATGACACATTTTCTGAAATCTTATGATTTCAGGAAATGAAAGTTACACAAATACACACAGAACAACCAACAGGAACAACATTAGAGAACATATGCACTTTATTCATTACACTGTGAAAGAAAATAGTAAAGAAAATTCTGTTACACCAAGAAAAACATGAGACCTGGATCAAAGTTTTCACTGAAATTACAAGAAGTAATGGATTTTATGTTGAAAAAGTGGGAGTTTCTTCGTTGCAACTCACTGTGTTCAGGATGAGGACGGAGCAGAACTGGATGAGGCTGTAAAGCGCCATGTACCTGAAGAGACTGAAGGACGTAACAAGAGAACATCTCCCCTCTCTGCAAAATAAACAAATAACATAAAAATGATTAATCTTCTACTGCCGCCACAAACGAAGGGTTAGTTCAGTTTTAAAAAGCTCATCCTCTGTTTCTCGTCTGACTCCTTCCTTTAGCTCCGCCTCGATCCTCACCTGATCAGCAGCGGGACGCAGCTGATGTTTTCCGTCTTCGAGGTGAAAGGCGACGCGACCGACGCCTCGGCCTCGGACAGGGAAACCCCGACGTCGGCAGCTCTCAGGGCCCCGCAGTCGTTGGCCCCGTCCCCGCACATGCCTACTCGATAGCTGCCGGAAAATTCATTATGAAGCATACAATATGACGCACCGTCAGTACGTCTCCAAGTTTAAACCAGTTTAAGCTGAGCTTCATCTGAGCGACACAAAAAAAAATATTGTCAGTCTCAACATAAATCTATACCAATCGATATATTGCAGCAGTGCAACAATTACACACAAAAAATGTTTCCATTTTAACCGTATTTTCCCTCTTTTATTACTCATATTTTATTGTACGTGTTCAAACGAAAAGCTGGACTTACTTCAGTTTCTGCAGCTCCTTCACCAGCTGGGTTTTCTGGTCGGGAGCCATGCGCGCAAATACGGTCGCTTTCATCAACACCTGCAGAAGCGTGCGGTAATGTCATCCCTGGATTAATGAGTTCTATTATCGGGAAAGCTTTCTGCATGCATTGTAAAGTTTATATTACCTTCGGAAGATATTCAGGGAAGTGGTCGCAGAGGGCGGCGAAGGACTTCCCGTTTATAGCAAAATGATAGTCAACACCAGCCTGGTACAGACCCTGGAGGATTAATGGTGAACAATAAAACACTACAGATACAAGAAATGCAGTTTGCATAATTTCGTGTTATTGTGTGTACTAACATTCATGCATAAGGTTCTGCCTCGAGGATTGGTTAAAAATCAGAGCACTCCACATGAAATATGATATCACCGAATTGCTGAATGTTAAAGACTTACCTGGTTAATGTTGTTCGTGGGGCTTTGGGGAGCAGCAGCAGCAGCAGCAGCAGCAGTCCCACCATCCTCTACACTGAACCTCAAACTGGGCATCGATTCAGCAGAGTGGGGGGTTGCGATGACAAAAATCACCTTCTCATCAGATCCCACCATCCTGCAGCTCTTTGCCACATTCACTGCTGTTAGAATATTGTCCCCTGTGTGATAAAGAACAGAAACACCAGGATCCAATCCAATTGTAAAATGTAGCATTGTGCCATTCATACCACTTTTTCAGATTGTTTTTTTTTTCTTTTTTGTGGTGATACAACCATAAACTGTGACATATTATACAAGGATTTAATGTGAGACCGACACAAGGTATTGCAGAATTAGTGGAAGAGAAGGAGAACCAAACGTGAATCTGTTTTGATCCATTTCAGTCTGCTCTGTCAGTGAAGTGCACAGATGGGTGGAGCAGAGCAGAGAGAGGTGATAGAGAGGCGGTTGTGTTGCATGAAGCAGTAACATTGAAGCGGTCAGCCTGCAAAGTCATTTATATTAATCTCCTTGGCAACTACCAGGGCATGAAGACATGACTGCAACGTTCACAAGCCTCAATCGGTATCAACGGCTGCACAAAGGACTGTGGGGAGCAGCATTTCCTCCACCTCAGACCTCTACACATTACAAAGCAGGAGGAGGGCGCTGTTCATCATGAAGGACTCCACCCATCCTGCACACAGACTGTTCTAGCTGGTCCCCTCAGGCTGGAGCATCCAGAGCAAAACCACCAGGCTGAGGAACAATTTCTTCCCTTCAGCCGACAGACTGATGAACTCAAGCCGACAATTAAAAAAATCCTTGAATCTAGACGAGCTATGTTAGCAAAACCCGGCAAGGTAACACAAATCATCAGAACGCCGGCAGCACGTCTTTATGTACCCAACTGTCGACTCGTTGTGGCTGCAAGAACTGCTGACTTAAAACAAGCTCCTATATCTTGCTGAAAAGTTATTTATAGGTTAGTTTTTGGCTTATTTCAAGAGCACTAAGATATTTGCACTAGACTGACCAAAAATACTCGGTATGACTTTGTGTTTTTACAGTGCTATCGTTGCTTTGTATTCGTCTCTCACATAAAATCTCAAATACATTGACATTTTTGGTTGTACCAGCCCAAAAACTTAAGAGCAATGAAACACATTCTCAGTTAAAAACAAGGAATTCTTAAGGAGCAGGAAGGCTGTGAACACAATCTCACCAGTGATCATAACACTGCGAACGTGAGCGAGCGTCAGGGTGTTGATGACCTCTGGACTCTCTGGCTTCACCAGGTTCTTCATCATCAACAAGCCCAGGAACTGCATTTCTGTCTCCACTTCCTCCCTGCAGACCCACACAAAGCTGCCTTCATATATAGAGCAACTTAACTGAATTTGAAAAACAGATTTTGTTCTTCTCACCGTTCAATGTTCAATAAGTCAGAGTTGACATCTACTGGTTTACAGGCGAGAGCCAGAACCCTGAGGCCTTCACTGGAGACGCTGCGCAGCGTGGCAGAAAACTGAGCTGGAACTGGAAAAGACGAAATCATCTCGTTTTCATCTTTAGTTCATCAGAAAAGCGGTAGAAGCTGATCGATGCGTGTCGATTGGAAGGCCGAACCTGTGTCAGGGTGACAGAGGCTAGCCACCATCTCTGGGGAGCCTTTGAGGAAAGCAAGAGCAGAGCGTCCCCCATGGGCCACCGTCACCACACTCATCCTCTGCAAGGCCGAGGAGAAGGGAAACCTCTTGACGATGGCAACCGCCTCACTGGAGTACTGATGGCAGAACAGGAAACGAGAAAATAACGCATGGCTACTTAAAAATCCCCTTTAAAAAATGATTACAATGTGTGATTAGATTTTATGATGAACCTTCTTGCTTTTATTTGCAGTTGGTGTTGACTTAGTATACGCCTACAGTGAAGAGGAGGCTTAAAACAGTTTACATTAATCAAATTAATTACACCATATAAACATTTTTCCAACCTACAATGAAACCTTAAAAAAATCTCCATTGTAGTGTACAAAGCCAAAGGCAATAAAGAAAACTAGAACATGATGATTCATAATGGATGCCTAGATGTCAGTGGAAATAGGAGAAGACAAGAACGGTTCTTGTCAAACTGCACTGTGCCAAGTGTAAAGTTTGGTGGAGGGAGGATTATGGTGTGGGAAAGGAGCTTTCACTGGAGCTTCTTCCAGTGGAAAAAAACTCTGGATGCTTCAGCACACCAAGACATTTTAGGCAATTCCATGTTCCCAACTTTGTGGGAACAGTTTGGAGCTGGGCCCTTCCTCTTCCAACGTGACTGAGCACCAATGCAGAAAGCAAGGTCCATAAAGACACGGATGGTAGAGCCTGGTGTGGACAGAGTCCTGACCTCAACCTGATAGAACACCTTTGGGATGAATTAGAGTGGAGACTGAGAGGCAGGCTTCTCGTCCAACATCAGTATGTGACC
Source organism: Poecilia mexicana (assembly GCF_051168715.1). NCBI lineage: Eukaryota > Metazoa > Chordata > Actinopteri > Cyprinodontiformes > Poeciliidae > Poecilia > Poecilia mexicana. Next base: position 8,096,924 of record NW_028263376.1, on the reverse strand, counting down.
TCATAAATGCGCCTCTGGAAGAATGGTCAAAAATCCCCATAAACACTCCTAGACCTTGTGGACTGCCTTCCATAAGGTTCTAGCTGCAAATGTTGGATCAATGTCATACTGAACCCTATGGAGCAGCAATGGGATGTCACTTAAACTCATATGTGAGTCAAAGCAGGTGGGCAAATACTTTTGGCAATATAGTGTGGCTTCCTCCACATAGAACCACCCTGAGCTCTCTTCTGAACTTGTTAAGAGATGTTTCAGACCAAACTATAAAGCTTGTTGGTTTCTAGCAGCTTGTAGTAAACAAATGACAACAATTTATTGACGTTACTTCCACATTTCCAGCAAAGACATTAACCTGAGAGCCCTTGCTAGCTTGGAAGAAGTCATCATGGCGTCCTGATGGAGACGTCAGGGAGTCCTCTAACCCCTCTTGAAAGGTAAAACTGATAGCTGAGAATAATTCATGATGTGCTTCAGTACAGGCACATGAAATAACTTCTTAAGTCATGAAATAATTAGATCTAGTTTTCAAAATGAAATCATTTAACTAAGACACATGTAATTAATTCTATATTTAATCAATTATTACTGTAACTATTTTAAGTTTTAAAAAAAATAATGACATCTAAAACATTAAATTTGGCACTCTTCAAGAACGGAAAGACAAAATAACTGAAACTGACTAAGACTTTTCAACAGAACAGCTTAAAAAAGAGAAAAAAATAAAATGGGAAATAAATATTGTCATTCCTCTCCACTCATTTTTTTTTTATTAGATGTTTCTATAATTATGTGATCCATGTTGACATTATGCTTCCTGCTTTTAGCTTTTATTGATGCCGATCCTTGAGGCGATGAAGCCAGATGATAATTACCATAGCTCCTGAACGCTACAGAGATCCTGCTGTTTACCAGAGTGGGTGTGTTGTCAGAAACAAACATTATCTAGTTTATTTTAGAGTTGCACCAGAAGCTGGTTCAATAAATTTCACACGTGGCTTGTTCTGAGAGCACACAGTGATGTGACACATCTGTGTGGTTTGTATAAATCATTAACATGTAGCTGCAGTTGAATGAGAAAGTCTGTCTTGCACCAATGAGGTATAAATAAGAGTGAAAACTGGTTGCATGTTTTAAGAATAAACTAGGTCATTTTGACAACCTTACAGAGACACTTACTGTTCCCTGAGCTTGAGGCCTTTGAGTCGAAGGTCTCATAACAGCCAAAACTTTGTGACGTCCAAATGCAGAGTGAGCAGCATCTCCGTCTCCCTCTGGCTCCAGGAGAGTCTGAGGAGCAAGGAAAACAAAAATACTGGCTTTCACACTGATGCACTTATTTATTTATTGTTTTTTTTGTTTTGTTTTGTTTTTTTTTTTCAAATTTAGGATTTTAATCAAGCATTAGATTGCACTTTATTGCAAAACTGTGCAGTTTGTATATCAAGGACTTTAAATGACTTGATACAGAAATCAAGCACTTCAGCTTCTATGCACCACAAATCTGGAACAAACTTGCAGAAAACTGCAATACTGCTGAAACACCGAGTTTCTTAAAATCAAGGCTAAAAGCCCCACCTGTTTAGAGATAACTTTGATTTTAGGTAAATGAAGCATTGATCAACATATCTGATATGTATTTTCTTGATGATGGCATTTCACAAAATATAATGCGTATTGCTTGTTTCATAATTAGTTACTGTACTATGGTTTTAGGATGTAAAGCATTCTAAACCTTGAAAACGCCTCATTGAAATTCAAGCATTTCCAGTGATTTCAACCCTGAATAAAGATCATAAGGTGTACAGGATCATACCCAGCCAGTAGACTCCATCATTTTGAGCTCCAAGGGGTCTCCAAGGGGCTCACCCTGCAGCAGAGTGACCGTGTGACAGCAGGCCAGTGCAGCCCTCATGTCCCCTGGTGGCAGTAGTGTGGGGTCAGGGACCAGTTCTGAGAAGCCAGCAGGTCCACTTTCCAACACCCCCCACACATCCAGACCCTCCTCTGTCAGCGTTCCAGTCTGTGGAAAACAGATTTACTGCGGGTAAGCCATGGGCATCAGTTTACTCCTCATAAACGATCAGGTATTGGCTTCCAGCCTCACCTTATCGAAGCAGAACACAGACACCTTGCTGCAGATGTTGATTCGTGGCGGGCTGATGCAGAAGATGCCCCGCTTCTTGAGCCTGCTCTGGGCGTAAATGGTTCCCGTGGTGATGGCGGCAGGCAGGGCGGGCGGCACCACGATGGTCACAACATCCAGGCTTCTGATAATTAACTGCAGCCAGGTCACCTGGACACACACCCAGCAGTGTTAGCCCTCCACACATTTGCTGCCAGGCCAGAAAACACATGGAGAACTTACATTGGTTCTGAAGAGGATCACAAATATGTAAATGGTACCAATGAAAGCTGAAGAAAATGTAGGAAAAAATTAGAAAAATGGAAACAGAGTTGGTGAGTTAGTGAAGTCCCGGCTATGGCTTACCAATCACAGCGAGAATGAGCAGGAACTTCATGGCATCTTGGTAGAAGCGGAAGTTGATAGGCTGAGGGTATAAAATAGAGCTGACCAGGTTACCCTTGGCTGTGAAAAACCCTGCAGCAGAAACACAAAGATCAGAACTGGTCTGGTTTGGAAAAGTTCAGTTAAAAGATTTTAATCATATAATGTCAGAGCAGCAATGCTTGGAGCAGTCACCAATCAGATAGCTCAGTAGACTAGGTTCCAATATATTTGTTATATTTTCAGCTGCTGTGGTTCGCTTTCACACTGCACTGTCAAAAGAACCAAACCCTTTGAACAACCAGTTGTTTTTTGCCTGTGGGAACAGGCAAAGGAAAAGATTAGCCTTCCCATAGTCTGTCGTTTCCACTGAAGGAAATTACAGAAAACCTCTGAAGAAGACATTGAGCACAACTTCGTTCTCTGCAAAATGTAAACACAAATGGAGTGGCACCTGATTTTAGGATTATAGGATTTCTCTTTTGTCTTTGGCCAAAGACCACAAGCCATTTCTCCTGCTAGCGGTAGACTCGAACGTTTGTGTTGGTTGCATTTACCCAGAATGGCCTATTTTGGTCTACTTCCTGTTTCTGGAGCAGTCTCTGGTCCACCTGCATCCACATATGCATTTGAACCGCACCAGAGTTCACTTCAACCAAAGTGAAACCTAGTTATTTTAGGTGGATCAGAGTTTGCTTCTTTGGCTCACATCAGAGTTTGATTGTGCATTCACACCTCCCCAAACAAACTAAACTTTTTAGGCAAACAAACTAGAGTTTGATTAAAGAAGACTTAACAGTGTGAATGCACCCCTAGTTTAAATCCAGATAAATTAGTTCTGGAGGGGAAGGTTTCCAAAAGGCAATCATTGATAGCACACTTCCACTTGCCTCCATTTCTGCTATAAACATGCAATAACTTCCTTATAAATAACGCAACAATGGTTTAAAAACCTTATGGCCTTTGAATAAACCGTTATGATGTTTCTGAGATAAGAGTTGTTTTAAGCCAGTGGAAGTCTGGTTTGTTCTTGGTCTTTTTTATGCTAGCTATTAGCTTCAGGCTCAAGAGCCAACTGCTCTGGATCCATGAGAAACAAAAGTTGTCAAGAAATCATGCTGGAACCTTGTGAGGTTCTTAATAGAACCGCACTTCAACATTTCTGAACTATCCCTTTAATTTTGTATCTACAGGCCCCCTACTAACCGGTGCTTGTGACCACAGCAACTGCGCCGCGTCCTCCTGGCCGTCCCCCTTTAGCCTGAATGACGTGGGTGCCGCAGAAAATAGTGTGTCTGCGCTCAGTCTCTGAGCTGTAGGTCCTGTCTGCAGCTGGGAGGGGGGTTTTCAGCACTGGAACACTTTCCCCTGAAAACAACCATGTTGATTTAAACACAGGAAAAAACTAAGGAGAAGGAGGTAACCTAGCAACCCGTAGAAACTTGTATACCAAGTAAACTTGGAGAAAGTAACTCAATAAGTTTCCCTTATATGCTGCAGTCATTGACTATGAGACACATTTCTTAAAGTAAAAACAACAAATCTAGCAGGTTTTCGTGACTCTGGTTACCTGTGAGCATGCTCTCATTGACCAGACACTCCCCAGCCAGCAGCGCGGCGTCGCAGGGCAGCACCAGGCCTTCCTGAGGGATGATCAAACAGTCACCAGGAACCAGCTCCTCAGAGCTCACACAATCTTCCTCTGAGAGAACAGAAAACCACAATGTTGATGTTATTAATTAAACCATGTAGGGAAACAAGCAAGTAAAGGACAATTGTGGCCCTTTTATGCTATTATTATAAGGTTTTATTGTGTGGAAACAACGTTGCTCATCAGAAAACCTAGAAATGCAGTGACAGTAATAAAAAAAAAAGTTGATCTTGACCCTCGAGTGAAATTTGTGAAGCCAGTTTTGCTTAAATTTGCAGATCTGCAATTAGCCACTAAAATGCTAACTATGCATAAATCCTAGGGATAAACGCTCCCTTTCATTGGCCTCCATAGGCTTCTTTTATTGTCTCTTGTTCTTTGTGAGAATTTTTTATTTGAGACACAAACATGAATCCATAAAACTTTTTACAAAGCCGTTGATACATAAAAAGATATATTTTAGTTTATAAGTCGCATTATAAGCAGGCACAGCATTGCTGTATTCCACAAAAAAAATCATGCATCCATTTTCTTAGTAAAGGAAGTAAATCATATGGGAAAACACAGGACTCACCTCCCAAGTCTCTGCGTATTGTGACATTTGTAATGAACCGAGCCATGTTGCGAAGAGTAATACTTTGCTGCGGAGCAAGAAAAAAATAAGAAAGTTGTATTTAGAAATCAGATTAAAACATCAAATTGAAATGATGTTTCCCACTGAAGGCTCACCTTTCGAATTTCATACAGTGAGATGCTGATGGAGATGACTGAGATAATAAATATGCATAAAGCATAGTAACAATACTCATCAATGCTCCACAGGGTGATGCTGAACACCTGAAATATGTAAAAAGGGTTGAGGACCTGCAGGAGCAAAAACAAGAGAAAAGAAATTAGATTTTGAAATATTGACTAAAAACAACACTGGATTTATATTTTAAATTGGTACTTGTTTTATTTTTTTCCAAAATTAAGTTTATCTGAAAAACAATTTTCTTAAGTGCAGAGAAAACCACGTTTAGTGTTTTAGCTTCACATGGTCTGGATTTCCAGCTGCAGATTCAACACAGTTTATTTCTCTGTTCTGTCATCCTTATAGTTTAAAGTCATTTTAAACTATGGTCATAACCACACTGCTAGTCATAATATACAATTTTATTCAATACTATTGTGCAAGTGTTGCCAGACCATTGTCTTCATACTTAATATTATACTATAAGAAGTTAATACTGATGGACCAACTAACTATAACTATAACTAACTATAAAGCAATACAACATTTAATCCCAACAAGAGGAAGTGAGAACACCACCTGCTGCAGACTTACTTTCAGGCATTGGTGTCTATTTTTGTTAAATACCAGACTGTATTTACTGAAAGTATCATCGTCAGGGCCGGCTCAAGCCTCCATGGGGCTTTGGGGCCCTCTCTTTCTGCTAATAATGTGGATTGTTACAATCAACAGATGATTAGATCATTTGCACACCTGCAACAAACTTATTGCATCTCTGACAGTGCTGTTTACATTATATCTTATATGCATATATTATATAGGATACATTTATTGGCCGGCCAATTTCCTTAAATTTAGGGAACTGATGATCGGCCGATACTTGCATCTGAAGCCGATCTTGTCCTCCAATCTTATTTACCTCAGCAAAGGTTTAAAGATCAGCCTCTGTCCTCTTCTGCTCTGCAGTGAGAGGTTTGACTGACAGACAGGCCCACCAGTTCATGTCTGCACGTTTGCACTTAAACGTACAAACAGCAAGAAAGTTGCTGTCAGCGACTTTCTTGGTATATTTAGCAATATTTCAGACAAAAAAAAAAAAAATTGGTGAATCAAAATCGGCAGATCAAGCTTTTTAAGGATTAGTAATCTGCGATCAGTCAGTTCCACAAGAAAAAACCTGCATAGCCACAACAAAATGGCTAAGACCTTTGATTAATTACTTGAAGCAAACTTAATTTTGTTTAAACGGATTTAAGACATTTTAAGGCCTTACTTTTAGATTCATGGATTTAAGACTTAAATTACTAAAGTTGATGCTCTAAATACATAACTAAAGTTTGTTGTATTTGCTCGTGTGTAAAATTGATTGTGATTTCATTCTCCCAACTCACTTCCTCAAATAGTAGCCTCATGTAAGACTTTACAGGCACATCAATAAGGTTGGCCCCAAACACGCTTCTCCTGAAAGAAAACACGCAATTAAAATCAATCACAAATCCCCTCTGAGTTTAAAATATTTCCAACTGAGCATCTCTTTTCTACCTCCAGCTCTGCTCTTGATGACTCAAGCCATTTTGGAAGCCATACAAGCCTTTGCAAGTCCAGTCCTCATTGAAGACACTGAAGACAGGAGACAAATTGTTTTACAGAGGAGGAAACATCCTATTCAAAATATTCTTCCTAAAGTAGAAATGCACCTGTTTAGGTTTCATCTCTCGTCTGGTTTACTTAAATACAGTAAAACCATCAAACATGCTGTTGAGATGCAGTTTGCAGTTTACAGTTATATACACACTTGTGTATATAACAAGTGTGTATATAACACTTGTTATATACAAAAGTGTTATAACACTTGTGTACATAACACACAAGTGTTATATTCACTTGTGTGTATATAACACTTTCAATAGTGTTCAGAAAACTCTTTATACGATTGAGCAGTTTTTCATTTTCAATACCTAACAGGACAGAAAGCTCCCTTCCTGTCCAACCAGACGTAACGAAGTCCTTCATACAAGTAGTAGCGCAGCAGCGTTTTCTGAAACGCAGCAAGAGCCACTGTAAGACCTGGGCATGATTTTCATTTCATCAAAACTAAAACAGAATAAACAACAACAAAGATTACCTCCTCTCTGTGAAGCTGAACCGTATCTCTCCAATCCTCCTCAAGCTGCCCCAGCTGATCCAAACTGGAGGGAACAACTGAATCAGCAGAGTTCTGCATGTTTCCTCACTGTCCTGTCAGCAGAAAGTTGAAAGATGGAGAAGCTCACAGCTGCTTACCTGCCCGCCTCCATCTCCTCCGTGAGCACCTCCACAACATGCTGCTGGCCAAAACTGTCCTGATGGCAAATATCACATAAATAAATCAGAGATTTTTTTAAAACTGGAACCCTTGCTGAGCAAATCTGGCAGGCAAAACTTCTTCATTTAGTATGAAAACCATCAGATTAACCTACAGCATCGGGAAAACTCAAATAGGTGTAACGTCAGAGTACAAATTGTCCAAAAGTATTCATACTTCTTGATATTTCTCGGGTTTATTTCTAATTTTTACAACCACACCCTCCAGTGAATCTTATTGATATTTTATGTGACGTTTGTTTGTCTGTGCGCGCGCAAATGTCAAAATGAGAAAAAGAGAACAAAAGAGAGGTGGGGCAAAAGGTTGAAAGGGACAAAGGAGATAAGGATAGAGCAGAGTGAGAAGGATAAAGAGAATACAAGAAAACACAAGGGGATGCTTTCCAACCACAATGCAAGTCTGTGGTTGTAATATGGAAAAAATTCAACCGGAATGATTACATTTGAAACTCTAAACAACAGCTATAATATTAAATTGTGCACATTGCATTAATTTCCTTACTCTTAGCAGCAGAACATCTGCCAAAGCCAGAGGGCAGGATCGGCAGCGTGCGAGGACAGCGAGCCGCGGCCGCCAGTGAAACAGAATCAGAAGGAGACCCAAGGTCAGCAGGGCCAGCAGACGACACAGCCACACCCGCCAGCGCACCCACTTATACCCCTGAACGTCCTGAGGGAGGAGAGTCAGAGAGTCTGTTCACAAGCACATGATCAAGTTTGTTCAGCCGTTAATGACTAAAATTTCTGTTAAAATGATCAGAACAACATCACATGACAAGACAGAGAGACTTATTTTACAAAGGCCATAATGAGCAGCACAGAATTAAATACAGACCTGCAACAATGTCAACTAACAATGATGATGCACTTTTACCTATTCTTTTTAAGTTGCAAGATCAAAAAATAAGTAAAAATCAGAACAACCTGGCAGTGGCTGGTTCAGCTGGTTATAATGAAATTAAGTGCAACAGAAAATATTTTAAAAAATCTAATCTGTCAAGGTCAGTTTAGCAGAAATGAAGAAGTGGATGTTACCATGTGTGAGTCAGGGCTGAGCAGGGAGTCTGGTGGACAGGATGAAGGGAGTCCGCTCTGCGGATCCACAACACTACCTGTGGGACAGGACAGGACAAAACGTCCACCATAGCATGTACAAGTCAGCAGTATAACAAAACAGGGTTGAGTATTTTATTACTGATTAATCTATCAATTATCCAGATGATTAATTGATTATTTGGATAAAGAAAAATGGCACATTCTGCAAATTTGACATGCAACATTTGAAATACTTTAAAAGATGCAAACAAATAATTAAATTGCTTTTTTAAATAAGAAAACAAACATTTTATTGCATAAAATGTCATAGAATCGCTTTACTGTACACTTGATTATTTGTAGCAAACGATGCATCTGCAGCTCAAAAAATACTTTGAAGATCAACATGTGAAAAGCTCAGCCTTTTCTGCTGGACTTAATTAACCAATCAATAATGTTATAGCAAAAGGTACTTGATAGGATTTTTTTTTTTGTATAACTTCTCTAATTATTTTTTTTTTTTTTGCTTCTACAGATCTGATTTCTTTTCCATTTTCATCCCATTTTCTTTGTCCTATAGAAGTGAATATGAGAGATGAGGTGTCCTATACCAAATGGCAATAATCCACACAAAGTCAAGAAGAAATCCCCTAATTAGTTAATACACAACATGGGTGTGTAAGCCTAAGAGGTTTGTTACAGAACAGAAATGAACATACACTTTGAAGCAGGTTTAGGTAACAAAATAATGTCCTAGCCTTTATTATTAGTTATAAACTGTGTGTAGCAAGTAGATAGGTATTTTTACTGAGAAACCTAGTAGTGTTGTGGCTATTTATGATGAATTCTTGTAAATCATAAACTCTATCAATCTAGTTTTTTCTCTTTAAAGTTAGTGTATTCTAACTTTAGAAAATACTTATGCTAGTTTTGGAAGCTCAACCTGTAATGAATTACTGTATTTGGAAATGCTGTGAGTACTTTGGTAACTTTTGGACCCTCTCACTACATTAAGAGATCAAGTACAGATCAAGGGGTGTGGTTGAGAGATTTCTTTGTCAAATATCCGGTGACGACGGGAAAACATTTTTTTAACTAATTTTTGACCGTTTTGAACTCGTCAGATTGGGTTAAGTTCATTTATGTTTGCAATTAAGTTGTAAGAAATTATCAGTTATTATTTTGTCTACATTTTTTGGGGTAAACATACAGCAGACCATATAGGACCAAAACTGAACTTTGTAGCCTTTACGCAAAGAATAAGAAAACTAACACTGAACATCTGTCAGCTTGTGAACCAGCACAAGGACATGGTTACTTTTTATGATTTGTGTTTGACTGACTTAGTCAGTGTTGTAATTTGTTGTCCCATTAGAACATATCTGAATGTGTAGTCAGCTTTCAAAATAAACAGTTCAAAGCAATAATTGTCAAAAAATATGAGGAACAGCCATGGACGGATCCCCGGCTAAAATGATTGTTGCGGCCCCACGCAGCCTCAGTATGTCCCAGCAAATGGTGAACCAGTTTTTTCACTGTCAACGTCAAACTCGTGTCAGAGTTCATACGACTCAGAGCTTACTGACTGTCTGAGAAACTGAGAAAGCTGGGATAAATGATCTGAACCCGGAATCTTACTGGAAAAGCACAAAGGCAGCACAAAGCACTAATACTGAAATGTAATATTGCTTATTAAAAGGCATCTGATGGTTCTCCGTTTACGCCAGCTGGCATTTTTGTGGGATCAGTTCCTTCTTTTCTGCAACATCCTGAGGGCTAAAAGTTTTAACTTTTCCAACTGGTGTCACATTCTGACGGCAAGATTTGGTTAAATTGTACAATAGAGACATAGCTGCACACAGAAGTGCCACCCTTTTTACAAATAATGTCTCCAACCCAGTAAAACTTATATAAACAAACACCACAATTTCTCTATTCAGATAATTATCTGTAAACCTGAAAGAAACCCGCACACTATCCCATCTGGCACCAATGCTACGGTCAAACTCACCTAAATCCTTTGCCTTTTTGATGCTCCGTTTAAAGTTCAGCATATTTTACCACCGAGTTGCTGCCATGCGATTGGCTGATTCACTACTTGCGTTAAAAAGTAGGTAGCCAATAAAGTGGGCAGTGAGTGTGTGATTGATACACAATAAAAATAAGTCCCCTTTACATTATTATTATTAATTTAAGTCAGAAATGCTAAATTGGCTATTGAAGATGTTTAATATTTTATTTGAATGAGGCGATATAAAAACGCAGATTTAAACAGACCTTAAACAGAGAGCGGGGTCGCCGTGAACTTTTCCGGAGTCAGTAAACGCATCGCAGAGACAAATTCCTACTTTCGGAATACAAACAAGCTCTAAAACTAAAAAAGAGAGATGACGCTGCTTAAAGTACACAGCTCCCCTAAAAACGCTTACTGACGCAATGCTTCATTAGGCAGAAATAAGCACGAGACGCCATAAATTGAAATTAACAAATATGTTTGACCGGATGCTTACTTCCGCCTCAAAGTACTGATAAAAAAATACCCAAACAACCTCCTTTAGGAAGGCAAAGAAACAACTTACCGTCCAAACGAGACTAAAGCATACCCTTACTCTATTGAAAGCTACGAAATTTTTCAAGAGGCTGAAACTGAAAATCCCACAGTTCAGCTGTGCTGCAGTTCCTGACTTTGGCACTGAAGCACACTTGTTCAACCGGCTTGGGAGCAAATATCTGACGCCTGCCTTTTCCCCGATAAAAGAACCAAAGGAAATCACGGTGGACGGCATGCCGTGCAAAGTAACAAGATAAAGAAAAATGCATTCAACGTCATTTTTTCACTTTTTGTCATAATGTCAACAGAAACTGCACGTTACTAGAAGTGTTGAGGCAGTACAGTAATATACAGTTATAGATGACGAGGTCCTCGTTATCTTTAATTATAATTCTATTCTATCAAAAACATCGTAGTCTAATGTCATCGCAGCCAAAAGTCAACACCTATAAATTTAATATATCGCGAATACCGAGATTAAGGAAATACTGTCGTTATAATAAGAGTTGGTGTAAAGGTCGCAATGACACACTATACCTCAAAAGTGCCTGTATCTTGTTCCTGAACTCCTCTTATGTTCGACACGGGAAAACACAGACACAGTCAAAAAAGGCCAAAAATTGTTCTGAGTTATCCATTTTATGCAGATACCTGAAATTATGTCAGAGTTTGTCAAGGCTGAGTTTTTGAGCAAAAAAAAGAAAAGGAAAAAATATCATATGTTCTCTCAGCCTCAACACAAAAAAAAATTGCAATCCAGATTTCCAGAGTTATCAGTCATGCATAGTATTTGTAGATTGACATGAGAATCACAATGCACACGATTTAACCCCAACACCCCCCAGAGATAAATCAATAACCCAATTCAGAGATCTACCCACATCTGAAGGGAGAGACGTTCTAAATATAACTTTATATGGCTTATTCTGTTCAGTGAGGTGAGGGCGAACACAGACTTTCAGTTTCCCTCTTAAACAAGATCATCATTACCACAGACTGAACTTTCAGCAGTTTAAAAAAAAAGGGAAATATACCTTACCAAATGATGAGACAGACACAAGACAGTCATCTGAGCTGAGAAAGCAAAAAAAAAAAAAAAACCCTCAGTCCCAGAACAGCTCAACTCAACAGCCACAGCACTTTGGGTTACTTTTAACTAGGCTGATTTTAAATTCTGATTTCTCCATTTACACTTTGGTGGTGAGCACAGAAACAAAGACTTGTGATATTAGGAAAAAACAGGTTCTAATTTTTAAAACCTTGAAACTAAGCAAGTAAAAAAAAAAAGTAAAAGAAACTGCTAGATGAGTTGGTGCAATTTGGTAATAGTCTGGTCTTTAATACATCCTACTTTTATTTTTTAAATGATAAAAAAAAGTTAAGATGGAAAATAAATAGAATATAAAAAAATACTTCAAATCAAGTGGTTGAAGAGTATTTAGGGGTTGCCTATAATATGCCTCTCTGAGATGTATAAGAAAGACTGTAAGGCAGACATGAAACTGCAGCATGTAACTTTTAGAATATATACGTTTTACACATTTGTTAAAACTGTCACTATGTTGTGATTATATGACAGATAACCTGTGAAAAGATTGATCTCCTCCACCTCCTTTTGAGCAACTGAGGCACAGCTACTGACCAAAAACAACCAATCAGAGTCAGGAGGAGGGTCTTAGAGCTGTTAATCAACCTCATGTACTAACCGCTAAATGTGCTAATGACAGAGAAGCAATTTACCATTAAAGGAAAACTGTTTATCCACCATCATTGGTGGTAATGCTAACTACCCTGAGCATTCACAACAATGCTCACGTTACCGTGCTAGGTGCAGCGTAACTCTGATCAAGGGGCGGAAAGGAGCAGGGCCACACAGAGATGACTGACAGCTCTAACCGCCCCCTGGCTCTGATTAATTGGTTCTAGTTAGTGCTGGAAGAAGGAAGTGGAGACAGATTGTCAAACACAGTGACAGTTTCAACAAATATGCAAAAAAAATGTGTTTTTTTAATTAAAAGTTACATCCTGAAACTTTAAATAAGTAAACATATGTACAGATTCAGCAAGACCGGTCGAAGAAACTAAGCCAATAAAAGTCCCCCTTTGATCTCTGCACAGCGTCCATTTTTAAAGGGCTACATGTGCAGGCATCCTTCAACATGTACATCTTACAAAATTATCGCATGCTTATTTTCCGCATCTGATCCTGATATCATCTCCTCATGCACTTAAATTCATACATTCATTGTTTGTCCAGACTCGGTGTCGTCGACCTTTTCTTAGAATGATTTCAAAGCACACCAAAAGTCCTCTGTGTGGTCAGACTCTACACTGTCAACAGAGATACAAAATGCCTCCCCAGTTGGTACAAACTGGAAACATCCCAAAGCAGAAAGAAACTTTATGTACCCAAAAAGATCAATCTCAAAATCACCAAAACCGCAGATGGAGCAAAAAATCGGTTCAGCTTGGTGCAATACTAAGAAGTGAATTAAGCATATTTTAGGTTATTTTCTGTTTCTAATCTGACCACTAGATGTCACTATTTGTTACACACTGAACCTTTAAGCCACTGTGTGCACCTTTGGCCTAGTGAATAAAATTCCTGTAAGCAGTGATGCTGTAATTGTTTACAGTCGCATATACACATATCTTACATCTCTTTAATTGTTTTTCACACTATCTGTCTATTGATGACCCCAGCAAAACGGTCTTGTTTACTTTATACTGTTAGTTCTACAAAGAAATTACAACAGATGGATTTGTTTTGAATAAGTTTACAGCTAGTGTTGCACATGAAGTCCCTACTGAAAGCCAGAGATACATTAGTAGGTAGTTGTTGGTGGAATAGTGATCTTGAAGGTGTTTAGCATGAAGTATACTTTAATAACATTTTAATATGGAGGTCCATATGATATGTCACAATATTTACCCAATATAACCATATTTTCTGTTTGTAGTGGTAGTCAGAAAATGTAGTTAAAACCAGACACACTCAAGGATATTAAAAATTAAGTGGTCGTGTTATTTTCCTTACCAATGTTCTTATAAGCAATTTATGATTAAAGTATCAGCAAAGTCTGTAGATCATTTTAGATTTATTATTGTAGAGTGTAAACAGGCAAAGTAGATAACTTTTACTTTACTGAACGAAAACTATTTTTGTGTTGTTGTTTACTTGCTTTTTTTTTGTTTGTTTTCCTCCTTAAATCAGAGAAAGCTAACAGCAGATAAGTTGACAGTCGTTGTAAACACACTCGAGTAGCAGCCCTGGCTGACTCTGTCTGAGGCTAGCGGCTAGCAGTCACATTACATCAGTTCCTCTGTGGAAGAAACAGCTAAATATCAGACAGAAACATTTACCCTGCTGGTACATCCTGTGGTCACGGTCAGAACCTCTACATGCTTCCTGAAAACCACAAACAGTCCTCTAACGGGAAAGGCTGCTCTGTTTCAAAACGTGTATCTGAAGACGCAGTCGTACTCTCCTACGGCAAGCCGAATCATCCAAAAGACACAAACACGCGTAACCAATCAAAGAGCAAATAAGACGGTGGCCATTTTTAACATACCTGTCAAATCTCCCGCTTTGGCCGGGAAACCATCGCATTCTACCCCTCTGTCCCGGGGAGCACGTCCCACCCCTCTGACGGTAGACACCCCCTGCCCTTACAGTAGTCTTTCTCCACCTCTCCTCCACCATGCCCCGCTCTTACGGTGCATCTGCACTCCAAGCTCCTTTCCCCCTCACCACCTCATACTTGACAAGTAGGCATTTTAATCCAGTTACAGCTAATTTGAGACAGTTTGTCTCTCTTGAACGAAAAATAAATGTTTTTTATAATTTCTTTGAAATATATTTAATACAAAGTAACAAGAACATATAAATAAAAAATTAGAAAATTGTGTGTATTTGTATTCAGACTCCTCCCTAATTCTGATACTCCTAAATACATTGCAGTGCAACTAATTTCATCCAGGAAGTCACCCAATTTAGAAAATGTTTTAAATAATAAAAAAGTAAGCAGTACCATTTGTGTAAGCTGACTCAATGTTGGTAGTTACAAATGCATATTCATCTTGTTTTTTAACCTTTATTTCTCCTCTCAAACGTATCAAATATATAATATATTTGATAATCTTTAGTATTTCAGTGGATCCATTTGGATGAGAAAATTCCACCTTTCTGTATCTTTCATGATATAGTTTATTGCAGCTTAGGTTGGAACAACATTTGATTAAATGTCTTATCTGACCAAATCAATGCAAAACAACATTAGGAGCTCCAAGAATCTTTACTGAATACATTATTTACAATTACCAGATTAAATACAACAACGTGCAAGCCTCCTGTTTTCTGTTTCCACAGAATTAACAAAGCTGTGGTCCACAATGTTGAAGCACACAATATGTATTTGATGACCGGCTGTTAACATTTACAGTTTTATTTCCCTTTAACAGTCACACTCACACAACTCCACCCATACAACAAACAAAGTCTTTAAAAGTGCTAATGTAGCAGAAGGTTTGAGGTCGGTGCTTCTCCTCCTCCCTGTCCAGCCCCACAGGTTATTCCAGAACTGTTGTTTATGAAGCTGCAGCTTTCCTCTCCTTGTAAGTCGCCATCATTTTCTTGATTTCTGCTATGGCCTTTCCCGGGTTGAGACCCTGTTGAAAAGAATGGAACAATGAGACAAAGAAACTCATAATTCTGTGGCAAAATGTGTTTGTTAAATGCTTTTGGTACCTTGGGACAAGTCTTGGTGCAGTTCATGATGGTGTGACAGCGGTACAGGGAGAAAGGGTCCTGAAGCTTAGACAAACGTTCCTCTGTGAATTCATCACGGGAGTCTATCATCCACCGGTACGCCTGTGGAAAAACACCACAGCGGCCTAAATTTAAGAATTCAGAGTAATAATGATTCCCTTTAGAGGATCTCTAGTTTCATCTGTCCGTGTATTGTTAAGTTACTGCGATATGGTTCACATCATTACATGAAATTCATAACTAGTCTCTTTAAATGTTCCTCCTCTATGTTTATCCATAACAAGCGGTGCATTTTTTTCAGTGTCTGAGCCAAACGAAGGAAATCATTCGACTGCAGGTACCATCTCATTGTCCTGGAGGAATGACTGTGTACATCTTTAACAATAACCTCAAATTTAAGCAGCAGATTTTGCTATGACCAGGAAAACTCTCTGTGGATTCGAGCCACAGATTTTGCTAAGACTACTTTCTTCTTGAGTAGACTTTGTGTTTTGCTTTGATGCCCAAGTTTGGAGATTTGTACATGTTTTCATCATGTGCACTTATCAAACTTTGACATGGAAATGAATATAACCATCAAGAGGTGAAACTTTAAACAAATCTGAGAAGTAAAAACAGGAAAAAGTTATATTGCCTCAACAAAAGGCCATATAAAACTGTCAGAACAAAATTATTTCCCACTTTTTGCTCTGAGTCTTTAACTGAAAATAATCACACTTCTATGTTCACAAATTATCCTTGCAATCGATACAGAGCTGCAACTAACAATTATTCTAGTAATTGATTATTCCATCAATTATTGTGACGATTAGTCTGATAAAAACCGGCACAGTCTGTAGATTTTTCATTTCATAGAATGACATTTTTTTATTTTTCAACCTTTTTAATACAATATTAGAAATACATAAAAACAATAAATAATAATCAAATAATAAACAATAATAAAAATAAATAAATAATTGAATTCCTTTTGTAAATAAGAAAATAAACATTTTGTAAATTGCAATGCCAAAACATTGCTTTGATAAATGTGAACCGAGTGAAGCTGAGACTACACCACTTGAAGAATTTTGTCTAAAACATATTTACAGAGCAAGCTGGGGGGGGTTTATTTTAAATGCAAAATGTATATATTTCTGTACAGCTTTGGCTCAGTTACTGCTATGAATATGTTGGGGATTTTTCACCTGCATACTCGTTAATGATAACTGATTACTAAATTCGTTGACGATTATTTCAATAATTGATTAATCACGATTAATCAGATTAATCGTGATTAATCCGTTTCGGCCCAATAATAACTTTTGCATAATAATAGCTATATGAATCTCATGTCTGACCTGCATGAGGACAGCAGGCCCCAGGTATTTGTCTCCGTTCCACCAGTAACTCGGACAGCTGGTGCTGCAGCAGGCACACAGGATGCACTCGTACAAGCCGTCCTGTTGAGGCAAACAGGAGTCAGATACGATCTTTTTCTGCCTTTGTGGTCTTCACTTCTGGACAAGTTGACCACTTAAACAAGGATGTGAAAACCAGTATTCTGATTGCTGTGGAAGTATTAGAGGTCTGACTATACCAGTTTCTGCCTGTCCTCCACTGACTGGAAATACTGCTGCTTCCCCTCCTGACTCTCGTCCTTCTTCTTCAGGTATGGCTCAATGGATTTGTACTGTGCGTAGAAGTTGCTCATATCCTGTTGGGGATAGAAATAGAAGGTCATATTTAGAGAGATGCTCTGATGTTCCTGAAATGTACTGTAGCTTTTGAAAAAAAATAAAGTCAAAGCATCACACTCACCGGCACCAGATCTTTGACGACGTACATGTGGGGCAATGGGTAGATTTTAGTGGGTTTGCTGGTGTTTGTATCAATTTTGTTAAGGCAGGCCAGTGTGTTGCCTCCGTTTATATTCATGGCACATGAGCCACAGATACCTGAGAAGGTTGGTACACAATAAGTCTGCCAGAAAGTCTGTCAGATGACTTACTTTTCATTTTTTTGAAGTTTAAAATGGCTGGCACTGTGATGTGCAAATTGACATCAGCTGGAATTGGTTTACTACCTTCACGGCAGGAACGTCTGAATGTAAGCGTGGGATCGAATTCATTCTTGATCTTGATTAGGGCATCCAGAACCATTGGACCGCAACTGCGTTAAGAACGTCAGATGCAACATTCCCAATGACAATGCAATACAGCAACACTGTTTTTCATTGATCCAGTTGTGACTTACTTGTTCAGGTCTATTTCATACGTCTGCATTCGGGGTTTGTCTCCAGGGGTGTCTGGATCCCAGCGGTACACCTGGAACTTCTTGATCCTGGGCTCAGGAGCCGGCACAGCGGCGGTCTGAGCGTGACGCACCATCTGACTCACAGAAACCAAACAACAGTTACAGTAGGTATCAACTAAACAATAGCTATTACAAGTGGGGACAAATTTGTTGTGAAAAGATGCCCTAAAAGCCTTAAAGTAAATTCACCTTTCATTAAAGTAGTAAAATCTCACACGTTTAAGTCAATACTATTTCAGTGTTTTAATTCATAGAGGGAAAAAAGTCTCTGGTTAAAAAAAATATATATTGTTTTTTAGAAAAAAAAACTTTGCTGCCACAACCCTTTTAAACTAAATCTAACTGGAATATGTTCAAATTTATACCTTTTTTTTAAAGTTGATCAGAGTTTTTAGGAACTTCTAATTAATAAGCTAAGACTTTATGTTTCTCTGGGATAAAAATATGATAATATGTTACCACCCAGCTGCGCTGGACTGGCAACTGTCCAAGGTGTACCTCGCCTCTCACCCATTGACCGCTGGAGATGGACACCAGCCTCCCTACGGGTAAGTGTGTCTGAAAGTTTTGTTCTGTTGATATATTCCACCTACAGTAATATTTTTTTAAACGATCATTTATTAACTTGAATTTTCCTCATGAGTTCAATATCTATACAGAAGTTAAATTTGATTTCTCAAAAGGTTTGAAGGGTGTTGTATAGGAGCAGAACTCAATGGCCACTTTCTTGTTTTTTCACATTCATAAATGAATCCCTCTCTCTAAGACGTATTAGAATTATAATATGCATCATAAGGAAAAGTTACTCAACGTAGAAATAATAAGACTTTGGAGATTCATGTCCATATTAACTGCGACAGTTGAAGGGAAAATATTTCAGGGAATCATAAAAAAAGTGACAAAGAATGATCAAAAGTTTCATAATTTGTAGTGTTTTGGATGTTTCTATTATATCATTAAATTACAAAGTATGGCGTCTCCCCCTAGTGGCAGCTTGGGTGAACTGACAAGGATGAGTTACATCACAGCCGTCCTATGATTACCTAACTGACATCTTCAGGACAATTGAACTTAAAAGTAATAATAAAAGCTAAAGTGTTTTTTGATTCCTTTTCACAAGCAGGCTTATATTTTTGTACCTGAAACCCATCTTTGAAAACTTATTAAACAACAGCCTCAAAGAGAAGAGGAAACAACCAACAGGTCAGTTCAAGTACGATTACTGACAAAAAGATGCAGATAATGATAAAACGGTGTCATTTTTCAATACAGTTATTATATTTACTAATAAGCCAATATGATGATTTATTTTTAAAATGTACACATATGTAGTCCGAGAATGTCGTGACCACTGTTTTAAATTAGTGAGAGTTTTAGTACTTTTTTGCTTAGCGCAGGCTAAACGGTGAATGAACGCACGAAAGCTCTCATTTGGGAACATTTCTCAGAGAAGATGCAATTTCATGAGCTCTAACCCCACATTAGATAAAAACTTCCGTACTCACCACCATTATGCCAGAATTCCTAACAGCCAGAATATTTCGGCTCAAACAAACGACAGACATGGTTCCTAGTTGTGTTGATAATAAATAATTAAAAGTATCTGTGTATGAGTTACTACTGCTCTGTAATTGTCTTTAGCATCAGTGAAAGCAGCCTGAATCTGAACTGTGCGCTGAAGCCGCGCCCGCTTTGTACGTAAACGTCTGCGTCGCTGACGCGTTCATGTGTAGTCCCTCTGCTCGGTCATCAGAATACCCAAACATATGCTATTGAGATATTTTAAATAAAAACAGTATCCAGTGTGAGTATTTTACCAGTTTATTTTTGATTTTTAGAAAAGTCTTCCCTTTATTGTACACTTTACCGATAACGCAGGTTCTACTCAACAAATGTGAAACATTTGTAACGATGAACCATATCCGAGATGCATTGAAGGCGGCGTGTGAATGCGGCTATTTCACAACTCTCATTGCTCAAACGAGGGTCAGTTACATAGAACTATACATAGACCTTCAGGACAGCGTGCAGAGTTATCTATTAGTGTTTTATAACTCCTTGAAAGTCGGTGGCTGTCAACTACAAAGCTCATGTTCTACACAGTCAAAAGAAACATGTTTGTTAGTGAGTTAAGTAACTTCAAATCTCATTTTTGACAGTGATGTAACAATTTCTTCTGTTTTTGCTTTACTTGTCACCTTTAACCATTTTAGAAAATCAAATAAATTTAAATATCAGACAAACATAACCTAAGTAAGCCTATAATGCCATTTACACTATATTGCCAAAAGTATTTGCTCACTCATCCAAACGATCAGGCGTTCCAATCACTTCCATGGCCACAGGTGTATAAAATTAAGCACCTAAACATGCAGACTGTTTTTACCAACATTTGTGAAAGAATGGGTCGCTTTTAGGAGCTCAGTGAATTCCAGCGTTGGAGATGCCACCTCTGCAGCAAATGTTTTAAAAATGGTTAACAAATGAAAATCTGGACTGTGTGCCAACCCCGTTGAGTCTTTGCAGCGTCTCTACAATCTCTGCACATCTAGAGAAAATCTCAAGCTCAGTCAGATTGGATACCCAGATAGCACATGATGTTAAATCAACGTTGAAAAATAGTTAGAATCGTTGATTTTTGGTTGAAGTCGACAAATGACGGTGGATCAACCATCAAACAACCATCCAATCAAACCGTTGAAACTGTGACATTGAATCAACGTTGTTTTGTGGTTGAAATCTGATCACTGAAATGCCGAAGTCTGATTAATGGTTGATTTTTGGTTGAAGACGACAAATGACGGTGGATCAACCATCAAACAACCATCCACCTCTAGCCAAGTAACCAGTGTTGAAACTGTGTCATTGAATCAATGTTGTTTTGTGGTTGAAATCTAATGACTGAAATGCTGATGTCTGATCAACATCTGATCAATATTGAATCAATGTCAGATGTATTGCCGCACCCCTTCCCCTCCTCTCCTCCTCATCAGCGCTCTGGGTCAGAGCATTTTATTACTGAGCGGGGGTTATCACATTTAAATTAACCACTGCAGAGGATAGTCGGTGGTGATTCCTTTCTGTACATTTTCTTACTTGTTCATAACAATTCTCACTGACTGTGTGTGTGTGATATATTGACACAAAAACATCTACAACTTACAAGGAGTGGAGGGGTCCACCCCCACCGTTTACATGAGTGG
The DNA here is from genome assembly GCF_051168715.1 of Poecilia mexicana. NCBI lineage: Eukaryota > Metazoa > Chordata > Actinopteri > Cyprinodontiformes > Poeciliidae > Poecilia > Poecilia mexicana. The sequence goes on along the minus strand of NW_028263376.1, from coordinate 8,075,818 downwards.
GATGTCCCAAACACACAGCTGCTTCGCTGTTGGCTTGTTGGAAAATATGTTAATTCAATGTTGAATTATCATCACAAAGGTTGCATGTTTGGTTGAGGTCGACAACTGATGGTGGATCAACTATAAAACAACCATTCAATTCTAGCCAATTAACTAATGTTGAAACTGTGTCATTGAATCAATGTTGTTTTGTGGTTGACATCAAATAAATGAAATGCCAACGTCGAATCCAGTGTGTTTCAGCACTGGTCCTCCAGGCCCTACAAGTTTTAGGCATTTCCCTAATTCAACACACATGATATTAATTGACGTCTGATTAACGGGGTTTTGCTGAACTGAAAAAACGCAGGTCAGTTTGATTGACGTCAAGGTTTGGGGAAGAACTACCCAGATAGCACACAATGTTAATTCAATGTTGAATTATGATCATAAAGGCTGCATGTATGGTTCAGGTCAATGACAGAAGCTGGATCAACCATCAAACAACCATTCAATTCTAGCCAATTAACATTCATTGATTGAAATGCCACATTGAATCCAGTGTTTTTCAGCACTGGCACCAGGCACACTGCCCTACAAGTTTTAGCCATTTCCCTAATTCAGCACACATGATTTTAATTAACATTTGATTTACAAGGTTTTGCTGAACTGAAAGCATGCAGGTCAGTTTGCCTTGAGGAAAAACTAGTAATCAAAGTGTTCAGGTGTTTTTTGCACCCCTCACCACCGCCTGCCATTCAAATGCCCAACCCCCTTCCCTCCACCCGCCAAAAACACACACACACCTCTTTCCCCCCACCTGGGCCCATCTATCCCTCAATCAGGTGAAACAACTTTAATTTTAAGTGAGGGTTTTTCATTTTTTAAAAGATTGTTTTGGCTAGTGGCCTTTATTTGATGGCTAATTGACAGGAAGGTGGGTAATGCAGCAAAGGTTGCCAAGGTCAGGAATTGAACCTGTGACAGCTGTGTTGAGGACTGAGTCCTTGATTGTGGTTTGTGCTTAACCCCTGCGCCACCACAGCACAACCCCTTTTAGGTGAGGGTTAATCACGTTTTAACTTAAGCACTATGTGTTGACAACACTGAGTTGTGATTCCGTTCTGTACCCAGATTCACTAGCAGAACAAGTCAGCGTTGGGCCGGGGGGCGGGGCTAGTTACCGGACCCCTAACGAATCACCAGGCCCCTGACGTTTATCGCCTGCGCTACCAGAAACTGTTGAGCGAGGGGCGGGGAGGTTGGTCTGCGTTTTTTGGTTGATCTTTACCCAGGAAACACATCGGCTAAACCGTGAGTGAAACGGTCACTGGGACTGACTAGTATATATTCCATTGAGGGAAAGTAACTTTAACATTAAATAGACCTTTCTCAACAGGCGGCAGACTTTCTCAGTCTATAATCAGATATTTAAGCCCCCGCCCCATAGCTCTGCGCCTGCCCAGATTGCACATGATGGCAATTCAACATTGAATTAACATCTTTTGCCAACAAGCCAACAGCGAAGTGGCTGTGTGTTTGGGACATCCCACTCATGTAAATGGCGGGGGTGGACCGCTCCACTCCTTACTCCTTGTAGTAAGTTGTAGATGTTTTTGTGTCAATATATCACACACAAATGGTCAGTAGGACTTTTTTATGAAAAAGAAAGAAAATGTACAGAAATGAATCTTCACCCACTATCCTTTACAGAGGTTAATTTAGAATGTAATACCCCCCATTCACTAATAAAATGCTCTGACCCAGAGCTCTGATGAGGAGGAGAGGAGGGGAAGGGGTGTGGCAAAAGAGCTGACATTGATTCAACATTAATTCAACATTGATCAGTCGTTGATCAGACATTAGCATTTCATTCATTAGATTTCAACCACAAAACAACATTGACTCAATGACACAGTTTCAACATTGGTTACTTGGCTGGAGGTGGATGGTTGTTTGATGGTTGATCAACCGTCAGTTGTTGACCTCAACCAAAAATCAACCATTCTAACTATAATTCAACGTTTATTTACCGTTGTGTGGAATCTGGGCAGTTTGTTGCAGCCCTCAACACCTCCTCATCTCCCCCTACTCCCTCCCAAGCCTCCCCCACCCAGCCGCTCCTCCCAACCTTCTCCTCTTTACCCCCTCTCATTCCTTCTTCCCTCCCCCTCCTTGAGCTCTGGGTCAGAACATTTTATTACTAGGTGGGGGTTAATCATGTTTCAAATTAAGCACTACATGTTGAGAACAGTGGGTTGTGATTCCTTTCTGTACCTTTTCTTACTTGTCTGTAAATATTATTACTGACTGTGCATAATGTGTTGACACAAAAACATCTACAAGTCTGTACTAGGAGTTGTACAGTCCACCTCCCCAATTTTACACTTGTGGTTTGTCCCAACCAAAAAGCCACTTTGCTGCTGGCTTGTTTGCTACCGGCTTCTGAATTGAATTCTCCGCTGAGCACTTTTATGGTAAGTTTTTCAATATTACTTTGATCTTAAATGTGTTTATTGAAAAATAAGGGCATTGTTTTGTGCCCATAGTAATCCTGGTTATTTTGGGGCAAAACGGATATTTTTAATAGTTGAGGTCATGTCTCCTTTTGTATTATTTTCATCCTACCCACCACTCCAGGCCTAAGTATGAAATCCTGCGAGATTTTGTGGGATTTGAGTTTTTAAAATAGGGCGGGGCCTATTGTTTGGTCTTGGAGAACATGTGGTGGACAAGGAAGTGTAAGGCTGGCTGGTCCAGGTGGGCTTTAAATTGTTGTGATAGTAATCACTTGTTTTTAACTTTTTATTATGATATGCTTAGGGTCGTGCTTAAATGAGCCTCTGTACCAGAACAGCTGAGTTGGATGATTACATGACCGTCTGCAGCCATCAAGAAGTGCAGAAGGTTGTTAATCATCCACAGATTCAATCCAGGTGAGGCAGAAGGGAAACACTTAACATGTAAGGCAGGTGAAACACTGAACTAAACCTGCTAATGACTGATTCTGTCTGTTGATCCTTGGATTGGTAACTGGTTAAATTGAACTGGACTATTGTTACTTGTGTGGGATCTTTATTAGCATATACTCTTTTTAAGGAATTTAATCAACTTATTTGGAAATATTTGTAGTTGATGGAAGATTGAACCAGCTATTTGATGGAAGTTTATTCTGTATAAATTATAATTTTTCCAACTGCACTATAAATCACCTTTTGTTTGATTTATTTGTCTCTGGTGTGTTAAATAAACCTGATCCTCCCTGAGTTTTATTGTTAGGTTTTCTGATAAACAGCCCTTTATTTTAAATATTGATTTAATATCAATATCATAAATCCTACACTATACTGCAGCTTGATGGGTAAATGCAGTTGTATATGTAAACATTAAGATAAATATTAATGAAAGATTAAGATATTAATTTAACAGTGAGTGTACATGGGGAACTATATGGTTTGTATTTGTTCTCAGACCTGTAACCAGTACAGTGTTTAATCTTTCATTGTGTTTCAGAACTTTTCAAATGTTTATCATATTTCTAACTGGCACCTTCCTCACTTTTATTTTTTTCAGCTGTTGCTCTGCAGTTTGACCGAAAGCTGACTCTTGAGGACTGCAGCAAAATTGTCAAGAAGTGGCTTCATTACGCACCAGAACGAGAGGAAGACATCACAAGGAATCAGTGACGCCAACCAGAGTCAAACTGGGGTTACCACGACTTGTACTGTTTCCCTACTTCATACAGTACAAAGCTTAACTTCATGGACTCTGTTCTTCTGTAGACAACATACTGTTGTTTTGACAGTCAAAAAGGAATCAAATATGTTTAAAGATCTGTCCCTCTTTTCTTAAATAAAATGTTAAATCAAACCCATGTTGTCATTTTTAAACTTTTGTACACAGTTTACGCATCATCTGCCAATAATACAGTGTTTAACACCAGTGAAGAAACTTTTAGTGGCATGTTATGATGTAGACCTATCAGACGTAAAATGTACATAAATCCTTAGCTTTCATTCAATATAAAAACAACCCAAATCTGCATGTACATCCACAGTTGAATCAACATTGATTCAATGTAGAATTAACACAAATCTGCATGCAGATCCACGTTCAGCTGATGGTTGAATGAACGTTGATTCCTAACTGATTCAATGTAGAATCAACACAGATATGCATGCAGATCCATAGTCAAATGAGTGTTGAATCAACATTGATTCAATGTAGAATCAACACAAATATGCATGCAGATCCACGTTCAGATGATGGTTGAATCACCATTGATTCCTAACTTATTCAATGTAGAATCAACACAAATATGCATGCAGATCCACAGTCAAATGAGTGTTGAATCAACATTGATTCAATGTAGAATCAACACAAATATGCATGCAGATCCACGTTCAGATGATGGTTGAATCACCATTGATTCCTAACTTATTCAATGTAGAATCAACACAAATATGCATGCAGATCCACAGTCAAATGAGTGTTGAATCAACATTGATTCAATGTAGAATCAACACAAATATGCATGCAGATCCACGTTCAGATGATGGTTGAATCACCATTGATTCCTAACTTATTCAATGTAGAATCAACACAAATATGCATGCAGATCCACAGTCAAATGAGTGTTGAATCAACATTGATTCAATGTAGAATCAACCGAAATCCAGATGCAGATCCACGTTCAGATGATGGTTGACTCAACATTGATATAATGTAGAATCAACATTGATTCATAACTGATTCAATGTACTATCAACACAAATATGCATACAAGTTGACATACAGATGATGGTTGAATCAACATTGATATAATGTCAGTTATGGTTGAAACCCTAACGTTGATTCAACATACAAGTCACCGACCACTTTCAATGTTGTTTCAATGTCAGCGTTCAACGTTGATTCAATGTTTCTGGCTGACATTGATTCAATGTTGTTTCAATCATTCTGTGCTATCTGGGTATAGACATCTGTGAACATCAGGAGATGCCACATCTTTTAATTAGATTTAGGTCTGATCTTTTACTAGGTCATCCTAACAGATGAATTTATCCAAAATTTTACTGCACCTCTGATTGGATGCTTAGGGTTGTTGACCATCCACCATAGTCTCGGGTCTTTTGCAGCCTCTAACAGGATTTGCTGGTATTTAACTCCATCCATCTTCCCATCATCTCAGAATTTTGTAACGTCTAGTTCCTGCTGATCTATTTTATGTCACCATAGTGATAGTGTGTTCAGAGTGAAGTTTTATTTCTGTGCCACACATACAGCTCTGCATGTAGGCGAGTGAGTTCAGTTTTTCCTCATCTGACCACAAAACCTCCCTTCACATCTGCTGTTTCCCACAAAAGCAACTCAATTAACGTTCCCTGAATTATCTTGGAAATACTGACCCTTTAAGACCAGTAAGCCAGAATAGACGCTGTGCAGATCTGCTGTTGCTTTAATATCTAATCAAATTAGTCTGCAGGATGAATTGGGGTTGTAAGTTCGTTCTTTTTGATGTTCTCCTGATTGCCTGAAGCATGAAGTTGTCCTAACGTGATACACTCCCACACAAGAGTTCAGCTGCTGTGCCAAGAGAATTTTGATGATTCCATGTTTTTTTTTCCTCTTTGTTTTTAATCAAACATTCATGACTGATGATATCTGCTTTTGTAGGCAAAATTAGTGAGGACCTCAGAGCTTTTCTTCATGTATTCCTCTGTGGGGCTGTTGCCAGCCCCATACAACAGACAGCTGGTAAAATCCAGCCCCTTATTCTATGCTTGGCTTTGTGCAGAGGATCTGAACTCTCTGCTGTTGAGAAACAGTTGCAGACTGTGTTTGTCTGTGACTGTTATAATGCACCAGTTCGACGCTATGAAGTTTACCGATAATTGCCTGCATGGCAAACAGTTATCCTCCACTGCAAAGAGAGAAGTGGCAAGCCGAACATACCAATATTTGGAATTGTGGCCAACACAGACTGAAAGGCTTCCTTCACTTCCTTCGCTGCCATTACTAAAACTACGAGCAAATCCTGAACCGTGCAGAAAACAGGCGTGATCATTCTCTACCTCTCCTTCTTTCGCTGACTTCCTTGGTTAAAATCCATCTTAATGGGAGAAAGCCCAGGTGGAGCACTGAAGACCAATGAGAATTGAGCAGAATAGCATAGGAAGGTAATGACCAGGCTAGTAAAATTGTGAGGTGGAAGGAAAATGATCAATGTTTTGTGAAATTTAGTCTGGACTTTGACTAGGCTACCGTAGTTCATTATATTGCTTTGATCGCAAACCAAATTTAGGCACTCTGCGTCACTAGGCAAGATTAAACCTGATTTTTAAGAATTCTGTTTTTCTTTATCAGTTACTTGGTTGAACAATTTGACTGGCTAATATCCAGTAAGATGAGATTGAAAACAAAGAGTCTGCCGTTAAGAGACAGGCTAAAAAGTTAATAAATTGTCCTCTGTCGGGAGACAGCAAGTACAGTATTTCATTTACATCCAGGCGGTGCTGCTGTCGCCGAGTTGATTTACCGCTCCAAAGGACAGCGTCGGTCTCTAGAGAAGGCTTTTCCAGCTCTGGTTGCATAATGGCGTGTAAATTGTTCAATACTGTAACCACAGAGGTGTCAGAGTTACACTGGTACCTTTTATGAAAAGGCATTTGAAGAACCCAGAGGGCTGCGTACAACTAGACTGCTTTAGTTCGTTTAAATTGGACTGCAAGGATTGATTGTGGGAAGCATGGTGAGACTTAAAATCTGCTTATTACATTGGGTGCTTTTTTTTTTTTTAAACAGGAGGGTAAAATTGCTCTGCTTGCAGTGATGAACATTGTTGTCCAGGTGGACAATTTGCAAACAAGGTTGTCTGGTGGGTAAATGGAAAAGCCTGAAAACCAGAAGAGAAACATTTTAACAGAGAAATGGGCCACCAAGTCAACAGAAGACGTATGTCATTTTACGGCAGCAGTAAGGGACATTTTCTCTAACTGCTGCAACTTAGCAGCAATTCAGTCTTTCTCTGACATCCTTGAAGCTTTTTCAGCTCCATAAACGCTCAGTTTAAAGATCAGCAGAAAGTAGAAAACAACAAAAGGAGTGTAAGGCTGGGAAACAAAGAACAGCATGGCATAAAAATCTCAGTTCCCAATGTTTTGTACAAATTCTGGGATGTCTCACACGTCTTTATAAAGGTTAGGATGTGACATATATTGAAATAAATTTAGAAGAACAATAGTTCAATAACCCACAAAACAAAATGGAAGCTAAACAAAGAACTACATGTGATCTTTGTTTCTTGTTTAAGACAATTATTTTTGTTTAAAATTGAATGATTGAATCTGTGTGCCTGACTTTATCTAAAAATCTACAACTTTTAGTTAATATTTTAGTATTTTACACACCCATCATATAAGAGCTGTTGAGTTAAGCAAGTCCCAGTTGCTATTTGAGTATTTTTATGTTGAAACTTGTTTGTTTTGTTGACCAACAAACTCATCATAACTAAAAATACCCACCAGTTTCGTTTTTTAGAGAAATCAATTCAGGGACAAACTTTAACGTTAATATAATTTTAAGATATGAAATGACTGATGTTTTGATCGGATGGCTACTTTTTACTTTTACTTGAGTAAAAACATGAAATAGAGTTACTCTTTCTTGGGTAAAATTTGTTCACTACTTTACCCACCTTTGCTCCTGGACATTAAGAAGAACAATTACTTTAAACGTGCCACGGAACCATAATGGACGGCTTTTCTAAACTCCACGTTGTCAGTCGTCGCTCTTCCTTGTTTCTGCTTGATTTTTACTAAATAAAACCGGGACCATCTGCACTCAGAAATAACCCCTCTCTCTCTCTCTCTCTCTCTCTCTCTCTTTTTCTTTCTCTCTCTCACGCGACTGGAATAACACAATCAAACGTCAGGGGTCACTGTTGTGCTTCAATGGCACTTTTAATAAAACAGACATTTCATTCTCACAACAGCAATGTCTGGACAGAGAGGGGTCGGGTACGGCTGGGTGAGGGTTTCCTCTGCTGATAGGCTGGTTGCTCTGGGTTAGTGAGAGGGTTGGATAATGAGAACTCAAAGAACATCGATATGACTCTACTAAACAAAAAAAAAAGTATATTTCCTTGCACAAGGATTAACTTGAACTCTACAACATAATGTCAGCTCACAAGGATAAACTTTACTTTCTGGGATTTTATGTCATAGACCAAAATAAACCAGAAGATCGTCGTGAAAGGGAGAGAAAATCATTTCAAGTCGAAAATTTTCGACTTTTAAAACTCATACAATTTCCAAAAGTAAAAAATGTTCAAGTTTTTTCTAGGAAAATTCATCTCAAAATTTCAGATTTTTTTTTTTTCTTGGAAATTTTCAGCTTTTGGAGTTCAGAAATTTTCAGGGTTTTTCTAAAAAATTTGAGATGAATGTAAAAAAAAAATTGGGGAAACTTTAGTCTTGTTTTTCTATCTACATCGGCTCTAATGTGCCGTCACAGGGGCCTACAACCTGTACAAACCAAAGAACCATTTTTGCCCATAGTCCATTCAATTTACACAAAAACCTTAGTGAAAGGACTACTAAAAGACTTTCAATACATATCTGCAATAGGAAATTTGTGGTATTTTTTTTAATACCATTTTATTCTGTTTTAGGTTATAAAGCTAAGAAAAAACATGAACTTTTTACAAAGGGAAGATTGATAGATTTTCTTCTATGGGATGTTGATGTTTGGGGGGATCTTATGTAAACAAAAAAAGCACTTTGTTTCCAAGGTAATGAGGAAAAAAAAAGTATTTTTGACACTTGTGGGATTTATTCAGCGCTAAAAATAAACTGCTCAAATTTGCACTTGTTTTATCTACATTTTTAAAATGTTTGTTGTCTCTGCAATGTTTTAAGCCGAGTTATAAAGAGCCACCTGCAGCTCTGGCGCCGCACCATGCAGATGAATGAACAGAGCTGAATAATCTAGACGGAAAAAATTGTTGGAGGCAGCTAAAGATGTCGAAGCGATGAAAGTTAATGGTTTACACTAAAGGCATATTGGTGTATTAAAATGACCCAGTCAAAGCCCAAATTGAAAATCTCTGGCGGTGCTTGAAAACTTATGTTTAATGCTCTCGTAAAACTTCATGGTTCTTGAATTATTTTGTAAAGAAGCTGACAACAATTAGTTCAAAAGGCAACAGCACATCATCTACTTTTTTAATATTCGCAATTCTTAAAAGACTATCTATGTTTAATAGCCCCGCAAGAAGGAAAAATAAAAAACTGCAAATCAGGTGTAATTTTCATTTTGCATTTTGTTGGTCTATCATTTAAAATCCCAGTAAAAGATGCTGACGTTTGTGGTGGTGACGTGGTAGAATGTGTCAAAATTCAAGGGGAGCAAATATTTCCTCCAAAGCGCTGCGGACGCGTCAGCTGAGTCCGTCTGGTTGGCGTTTACCTCTCCTCGTGTGTCAACTGAACAATGACAAATTAGCAGAGGAAAATCTGACCGCAGCTGCACATAGCCTCCGTCCCTCTCACGTTATTTACAGGAGAAAAAAATAATAATACATTCAGTTAATTCACTAAGTAACAAAGCTAATTAATCTGTGTTTTTAGCAGAAATCACTTTTCACATCCAATTTCCAGTTCCTTCTTCTTCTTAACGTTTACTCACACAGTCCAAGTGTCCAAGTTTTCTACGATTGAACAACTCACACAGAAATCCCCCCACTGGCCTGTTAAATTCTGTATTTTTACCTATTTACAGAAGCAGCAGTCTAACCATCACAAAACAAACCACAAACCCGCCTGTCGTAACCAAAAGTCCCACCTGACAGAGGGTAAAAAAAAAAAAAAAAAACCCAGTCTCACCTCCCTGTTCCATACTCATCCCACCCTGTTCTAAAAGAGCATGCCAAGTTTAACAATAAACACAGAAAATGTCTTTATACAGGAAAAAAAAACACCCTTAAAAATGTTTTCTTCCTCCCACGGTGGAGGACACAGACTTAAGACCAGGTTTTTAGTGGGAAGAAAGTAAAATCTCATTCCATTTTGGGATTTTCTTTTAGTGCTGACAGAGAAAGGTTCAGGGTCTAAAGAAAGTCCGGTTGGAAGGTTCTGAAAGAGGACCACATCATGAACAGAGGAGGTTCAGGGGGGCAGTTTCACAGGTCTCTGAGGCAAAGTTTGGCCGTGGGGTAAAGTTTTGGCAAGAACAAGTGGAGGTGTTTTAAAATGTACGAGAGATTCAAGGGGAAGATCTGCATTTTCATTCTTATTTGTTTTTTTTCTCTCTCTCTCTCACTCTTTCTCTCTCTCTCTCTTTGTGATTTTTAGAGTCAGAGGTGTCGAGGACTGGGGTGGCCGTTGTGGTAGAGCTTCTGCTTGATGTGGACCATGTTGCCACTGGAGTCCTCCAGCTGTCTTAGCTGGGCTCGGCGACGGAGGTCTCGGAGGTTGCAGAACTGCGGTAACCACGACCAGGATGGAGTATCTGCAGGGAGAAGACCAGAGAGAACACGGAGACTTTTATCCAGACGATACAAAAACCCAAATTCACAAGCACAAACAGAGTTTTATCATGTACAGCGGTATATTTACCTGCAAAAAAAAAAAAAACTCCTCTCAGTTATCCTTGCTTTCATATTTCAGATATTTATCAGAACAATGAAGCACTGATGTTACATTTCCAGCTTTGTAGCAGAGGTGAAAGCCTTCCCCAACACATGCACTTCAAATGTGTGTGTGTGTTTTTAGCAACATCAGGCTGATTGTACAATATTAATGATTGTAGCATTAATATTGTACAACTATAATATAGCAACTATGCTTTTGAAAATTACATTAATAATGCCATGACAACATGGGAATAACATGCAGTTCCACATCTGGTTTTATATATCAACAAAATGATGTTGATTTTTTGCATATTTGCTTCCCGTTTTTAATATAAAGTTGTCAATCAATGTTATTATTCTGACAAAGTCTCATGCTCATATTTGAATCATTTCAAATATGGATTTCGAAAACGACGTAGAATAATCTGTAAATTAGCCAGAACTGGCCTCTTTAACATAAAATACTTAAGTTGTTTTTAAATTCAAGCTCAATTCAAAAATACTTTATTGATCCCAAAGGGAAAATAAATGCTTTTGTTAAGAGTTGCTGTAGACAGTGATGGCTCTGGGAAAGGAGGATCTCCTGTAGTGGTCTGTGTCACAGCAAATTTGAAGGAGCCTCTGACAGAAGACACTGGCTGTGTTTCGATTACAAATGCGCGCAAATCTTTATTTATATTCTGCTAATGCTCCATATAATAGGAAGTTTAATTAAAATCACAAGTGAATAAGTTTGTTCGTGAAAAACCCCGGCAGCCACATGTGATTATATCATATTATATTCATAATTAAGCCATGACACTAAGCGCTCATCTGTCGGAGGAGACGTCTGCGTCTTATTCAGGCGTTGGAGCAACAAACCCTTTATGCTTGGGAGCGGCTACATTTGGGGAAATTGTAGTCTTCTTTTCCAGAAGAGCTTTTGGATTCAGCACGCTGAATGACGCACGACTTTTTATTTACTGCGCGATGCTGTGCGTGTCCTGGTGGAGCCAGCTGCACATTGTCCAAAAAAACACAAATAAAACCAAACAAGCTACAAGTCGTGAAGAAGACTGCTTGCTGCTTTCATCTTCGTCGTTTTTACCACTAAGGCAACGTTATTTATTCAGCTCCTTTCAGCCAGAGGCGACACAGAGTGCTCGCACAAAGAAGCTAAAAGCAACATATATTAAGAAAAACACATCAAACAGATGGAAAATTAAACAGATTTTTTTTAAAAAAGAGCTAAGAGTAGTATCTGCGGAATACATCTGTTTTGATACGGCTGAAAAACCGCCTCACCGTAGAACAACTTTTTATCAAAAAACCTTTTTTTTTTCTTTTTCAAAATTAAGCAAATTTAATTTTCGTAATTTCAATTTATGCAATTATAAGGTTAATGGAAATGCAGCTTAGTGTCTTTCAGTCTCATGAAGAGGATGTGCATGAGTTTCTTGATTTCATGTAAAATCCTTCTTTGCCGCCATCGTCTTCCAGCGGTTCCACAGTGGCAGTCAAACTGACCAGTTGCGTAAAAATCAGATCCATCGTGCGCTACAATAAAGGACACTGAATTATTTTTTTTACAGTCTACAACTTGCAGTAAACAATAAAATGCGTTATGAAAATATTAGATGATGTCGTGAACTGTTACATGGTGACAGCAGCCTTGACCTTTCACCTGTTCCACCTTTCTGATTTATCAACCATCACACACTGCACACAGAATGCTTCAAGATAGAAAGTGAGGCAGCAGGTTTTTATGCATATGTGTGTGTGTGTATGTGGGGTGTAATATGAAGTGTGGGGGATGTAATGGCGGAGCACAGATTCAAACTGGAGCTGGTGAGGCGAAGTGAGGTCCGCGAAGACGGCAGGGAGAGCCCCAGACGTCGAGTCCGGTTAAAAAATAAATAAATAAAAAATGGCTGTGCCTGAGAATGTGCAACAGAAAGAGGTGGAGGAGAGGAGGAGGCGTTGCTGGTAGGATTGGGGATGAGGAGGAAAGACAGAGAGGAAGAGAGAGAGAGAAGGGAAGTTATTTATAGCTGTGAATGGTTGTGCTGTCCACAAGGACTGCTCTGAAGGGTATCCAAAGGAAAGGGGGCAACAAAGGCAGGTTTCTCTCATTTCAATAAAAGGATGAAGTCAGGAGAAATTACAGAGCAAAGGAAGAAAAGAGAGAGAGAGAGAGAGAGAAAGAAAGAGAGAGAGAACTAAGATGTGATTGTTATGCCTGCTTTAGAACAGAGGGGACGTTAACACCAGTGCCAATTTATCGTTTTCTCACTTGTTTTTCAAGCGTCTTTCCAAAAAGAGCATCTGGCGTCAGATTTAACAGTAAACTGGTGGTACGGAATTAAAAAAAAGAAAAAGAAATGTTGCATCAGGAGGGAAATGGCTCAGGAGGAGATTCAATAAATGAGCAAAAGGGGGAGGAGTTAGAGCTGGAAAAAAGCAATGGGAATCATTGTGCATTTCAATGCACTGCGTGTGTGTGTGTGTGTGTGTTCCTTACTTGCCATTCCAGCTGCTCTCTTGTGCTATTTATAGCTCCAGAAGAGAAAGTGTGTGTACATGCGTGTGTGTGTGTGTGTGTGTGTGCGCGCGTGTGTGTGTGCTTGTGTGTGTGTAAATTCGGGTGGAGATGTGACAGCATCCTCATCCTGCTTCCACACACACTCTTCCCTGCTCTTTCAGCCTCACCTTCACTCCTCATCTCACAGAGGCTAAATGTGTGTGACCCAGTACTGAAGGCAACAGACACACACACAGACACACACACGCGCGCACACACACACACACACCCACACACACACGTGTTTGCGTGGCTATCTTTGTGGGAACTTTCCATTGACTTCCATTCATTTCTACCTTTACCCTTTTCCTAACCCCATCCATCACATACCTAACCCTAACCCTAACCAAAACTCAATTCATACCTTAGCCCTAAATCTGACCCCTGACCCAAAAACAGGGTTTCCCCTTGTGGGGACCAGACTCCGGTCCCCACGAGGAGCAATTGGTCCCCACAACGTAGTATATGTCAGGAAAATCGTCCCCACAAGGTATTACAAACAAACCGACACACACACACACACACACACACACACACGCACACACACGCACACACGCACACACACACACACACACACACACACAAACTAATGGATCAAGTCCAAAAGGCGACGGGCTTCCCTACCCACTGCAAAAAAAGACAAAAAGTATATAAAAATCAGACCACATCTCTACGGTATTTGAAACACTGAAAATACTGCCTTCTTTCAGTGGCAAACACTTAACACACAAACATGTAAAGTTTCTTGGTTTTCAGTGTGAGATACCAAAAATACCACATGATTATTTATCTGGAAATATCAAGAGAAATCAGCAGAAACAGGTCGGAAACTTTAAATCCAGTCATTGTTGAGTGAAGAAGGCAAAGTACGGCATTTAAAAACAAAGTCAACAAAGTTGCTCCATTTTCTCTGATTTTTTTTAAAGCTTTTTAAAGTCCCACCGTAAATTAAACAGCTAAATATAGCTTAATTATAATGGGCCCTATTTTATCCCTAACAATCCCTAGCAGTAAAAGTAATGTGCAAAGTGTCAATCTAAATTTTGTTCTGCTGTGCTTTGAAGAAGACAAACTCATTGGAACCTTTTAAATGAGTGATGCATGTTCTTGACAATCTTTTAGACTTTTTCTTTTCACTTTGACTTAAATTTTACCCATTTAGTCCTTGTGCCCGGCCTAAGGCAAAATGTGCTTAAAAATGAGGAAAGAACATAGTAGGACAAAATATCCACAGAAGATCTTAAAACCAAAGCAACGAAAAAAACAAAAACGTGAAACAAGACTTCAGTTGATGTAATGCAGCCGCGTCAAAATCTTTTTCCGACACATACAACATCATGAATGTCTTCAAAGAGCCAGTTGTGGTAGAATATTTTGATAAAAAGACCTATTAAAAAAACTGAATAAATATTATTGCTTTCTCTGCTAAAAAGTTAATTAAAATACTTTCACATTGATGTAATTTGGCACAATGCAAATAAAAAACGATTTGACTAGACTGATAAAATAATATTTAAGCAAACATCTGTTATCTTGACACACTTTTTCAATGCCACAGAAATAGCTATGTGATCTAATGGCTCTTTAACTATTAATATTATCTCTTATTATTATTATTAGCTTTACACATTTCAATTTTATGCAAAAATACACATTTCTTATCAGCAAACAGTTTTCAGTTTATTATTTTTTTCAACGTTGTTTTAATTTAAAAAATATGAAGAAACTGTCTATTTTAAAATGGGTTTTCTTAAACGTACAAACCTCAATGTTTTGTAATTCAGAGATAAGCAGCTTAATAAACCACAACATTCCTCTGAGAATGGTCAGCTGCACATAGAGGGAAAAAAAAGTAAAAAGAAAAACAAAAGCCTTAAAAACTATTGATAGAGACCACCTGAAAATATTACATACATGCGTGGCTCCTTTAAAGCAAAATCTGGGGAAAAAATTAAATAAATAAATGAATAAAATAAAAAATCTTGCGCAGAACTATGCCTCCAAGTATTAACGGTCATCTTTATTGCTGACACTTTTTCCTCATCCTGCCTGAGGAGCTTTTCCACAGCGCTCCCAGTTTCCAGGTCACATATCACCTACTTTACTCTTAAAACTGCAGATCCAGGCCAGCTCCACCACGCAGCCTTACCCCAGTACTGTGATTTATGAAGCAACAGAGACAACAGCATCTTCCAGGCTCTGCTTTTATATTTAACCAGGCTATAACAGTAAACGGCCATTTGTGAGAAAAGTTAGAGAAACCACCTCAAGACAGGATGTTAAAACTTCTACAAGAGAGCGACGCAGCTCAGTCTTATTTGGATATAATATACAAAAAGACTAGACTATTTAGCCTTTTATTTCCTCTTTTGTGTCTGCCAGATAACACCATCACACGGTGGTGATGAACTACGCACCGCATGTTCTGTCTCATTACCTTTTTTTTCTAAAACGACATGCTTCCTTCATCTGTCAGGCGGAGAGAGACGACAAGGGAAACGACAGATATATTTTCCAGTTAGCGTGGAGACGCAAAGCAGGAAATTAAGAAGCAACTATCAGCCGAAGCTGGATTTCAATACACACTCACACACACACGCACGCACACAGTGCAGAAATGAGGCATTCAGAGCAGAGCGTCAGATGGCGAGAGCGAAATATCTCAATCGTTGTGACGCAAGCATGGCTCATCTAATAGAGCCAACTTCAAACTCGGGTCTATTTACTGTGACAGCATTAACCAATGCGAGAGATTTTCTTCAGACATTTCTGGGACGTGTGACTGCTCAGGCGGAAATCATTTTCTGACAGCCTTAATCTCCATTCATCTAGATTTGGTGAGGATATACCTACTGTCCCTGTATGAGCAACCGGGACCCATGAAATTAATGTTTGGTCCAAACGTCTTGAGTCATCCCTGATTCTTCTAGATTTTACTACCCAAGAGAGGTGAGATGATCTAACAAAAAACATATTTTAAATTACGCCTATAGGCACTCTGAGATCCAATTTGTTCCTATTAATTCAAGTGAATCAATGAAAACTACCAAAGGTAACGCAGTCGGACAGACATTTCAGTGGCAGTAAAATTATTTTTGAAGGACCCATTAGAAGAAAATCTGGCACACTGCATCAACTATAGAATGATGCATCACTCAGGTCCGTTGTCTGGTCTTTTTTTCAATTCATTTCTCAATACATGGCAACCCACTACACATTTCGTAAAAATTCTTCAAACGCAAATGGTTAAGCGAAACCCATGATGCAAAATTCACATTTTCCATATACTTATGTTTGGGCCTCAGCTGCTTCTAAAAACAGTACAAGCACTTAACAACACTACCCTGCCGATTTTTGCCAATAAGTCCAAAGAACGTATTTGGAATATTTGGTAGCGCTACATTGCTCCAGAATAACCTGGTTTCCACTTATGTGTAAGATTTATCCCCACAGTCGAAACAATCTTTTGTAAAATATTGTTTCTTCTAAACAGCATCCTGTTTGATCACTAAGCTATTTCTGTATTTTAGTTGATATAGTATTCAAAAAGTTCAATTAACCTGCTTTTGTCCTGTATCATCCTAATACTGGTTAATGTAGGTTTTGTTCATTAGAAATGAGGCAGGCGTTATCCTTATTTGTTTGGAATTGATTTTAATTAACTACTTTTATATCTGTTTTAAACAATCTCGACTTTACCTTTAAAACATTTTCTTAAGAAAATTTCAGATCATATGTAGTTGTTTAGATTCACATTTGTTGTATTGTTACAGCTCCAGTTACACCAAGCTGGATGTGTTACAAACCCCAGCTGATGTATTTACAGCTTAGAGTTGCACTGAAAGCAATATGGCCAGGAAGGGACACGCACTAAGAGCAGAGTAACTATTTCAGGCAATAAAGATATATGTCATGTGGCTTGTCTCAGCTGAATTCATGTGGAAAAGCTATTGCCTGTTGACAGATTACTTTGATCGACTGATTCTGATTCAGCATCATACCAGCTTGGTTTTTAAAAAAGGTTTTCTGACTTGTTAGTAGATAATAAACTTTACAGATTGAGGAGTTTTGGTTTCTAGCTTGGAGACGGTCCATTAATTTACACCAAGTGGTGTTAAAATTGAGGCTACGTTTTGTACAGTTGCACCATAACTGGATGATAGGAAATTGTGAACATGTCGCCTGATCTCATGTCTTGATGTCAGCCGGAACTTTCATGACTGCTGTCATGCTACAGCATGACAGACTGGTGTGGGAAATATTTTCTTGGCACACTTTGGGCTCTGTAGCACCAACTAAACACCAGAACCTAGTTGTTCATAGTTTACCATCTCTCTGATGTGGACCATAAAAGTGAACTCTGATGCGCCTACAAGCCTAGTCTTGGTTCAGTTGAAGTGTGGTTCGAATGCTTATGTGGATGCTGAGACTGCTCCAAAAGCAGGAAGTGAGCTACAATGCAGGGCATTCTGGGTAAATACAGCATAAACAAAAGTGTGAGTCTAACGCCAGCGGGAGAACAGAGTCGTGGTGTTTTACCAACGACAAAAGAGAAATCTTACAATCGCTAAAATCCGATGATGTTCCATTTTTGTTTACATTTTGTGAAGAAGAAAAACGTGCTCATGTCTTTTCCAGAGGTTTTCGTGTCGTTTCCTTCAGTGGTCCTTGGTGCAGCGCCACCACAGGCGAGGAGGTGAACAGGTTTTTCAAAGGGTTTGGAGTGTTTCACACAGCGCAGTGTGAAAGTGAACTAATAAACCACCTGAAACCACCCTGAATCTATGAGGAACATTTTCAACACCTTGTTGAATCCATGCCAGGAAGAACGAAGGCAGTTTCTAAGAATTAAGAGGGTCTAAACCTGATATTATGAAGGCGTGCTTAATAAAGTGGCTGGTGAGTGCATGTCCTCTGTCTTTGAACATTGGCTGCCTAGCATCTCACTTAACTTAAAAAAAGATTAGCAAATTCTTCTTCTCCGCATCTAACCTGGATTAATTCTGCGTCTAAGTCGCTGAGTCCCCAGCCGTTTCCAGGCAGGCTGTGAGCATCTTACCGTAGTACCGGCTCGCCCTCCAGGCCCTGACGGCGCAGTGCAGGACTCCGTCAAGCCACAGCAGCAGCCAGCTGATGCAGAAACCCAACAGCAGACCCAACATCAAGTCCATCTCCTGCTTGGTCACACTGTCACTCACAAAGTAGTTCTCTGAAGAGTCCACTAAGGAGTGGTCCCCATCGTACGGGATTACGTAGTGGACATGATGCCTGGGGTGAGGACAGACAGGAGAAGAGGACAGAAGTGTTAAATTTTAAAGTAGCAACTGTCTGTACACTGGAGGTTTGCTGGAGTTTTTCTAAACTTAAATAAAGCCACACTAATCCGCACTTTACAGGAAACCCCTGAAGCCCCTGTGAAGGACCACCAGGGGGTGACCAGGATGCACTTTAGGCTGGAAAGTGTATGGCTGACATGTAATTTTTTAGATTTGTGGAAGAAATTAAGCCCGCTTAAAAGTGAAAGACCGTCACTTTCTAAAAGTAATCTTTTGGATCAAAACTACTGGATTACCATGAAGCAAGGCGTTTACTTCTATGTAAGATGTGGTTGTTGAAGAAATGGCATGAAAGTCAAACAATTCGATATTTTTCTTCTGATAAGTATTGTGCATTGTGATGTAATGCACTAAGAGTTCTTTCCTAAGTTCATAAAAACAATTTTCAGCCATTGTTTGCATCCTGGTGTACTGCGTCTGGCTTTTTCTACTGCCGAATTATGACACGTCTCACATCGACCACATCATGATCGGATAGATGGATGGAACATGGATGGATGGATGGATGGATGGATGGATGGATGGATGGATGGATGGATGGATGGATGGATGGATGGATGGATGGATGGATGGATGGATGGATGGATGGATGGATGGATGGATGGATGGATGGATGTTTCACAGAAGACTTAGAGACTGAAACAAACATCATGAAAATACTGATTGGCTAAAATGCAACCAAAGCCTCTCCATTTAAAAAAATCTTAAAGAAATCCATACCACGGATCATCAAGTTTCACTTGCATCTCTTCTACATCCTGGCCTTCTCTACAACATGCTGCCATTCCAGTGGATATGAAAACCTTCACTGACATTAGTCGCCCTCCTGGGAGCAGATATAGGCTTTTCCCAGCCTAATGACGCAGACAGATGTCTGAAGAACATCGCACGGGAACACACCGGGAGCTCAGAGATCTGACAGCTGAGAGCGAGTACAGGTGCACTCTGGGACTTTACACTGATAACGGGGTTTGAACTGATGGCGACGTCTGAAGACATTCACAAATGTAAAGCGGTGCTTTTCAGGGCTTCACAAAGACCGGAAGGCGATAAACTAAACTGTCAAGCTTCGCACAGATGTATTGTGATTTCGCCCCAACAAGTGTGTCTTTTACAGTTTAAGACCTGGACAAACTTTGTCGCTGTTTAAGGCCTGAAACCCAAAACATGTCACACAAGTCAGGCTTACAAATGTATTACAATTATACATTTGTTTGTTTGTGTAACTGATAAGTGTGTTACAGTTGTGCAACACTTGACAAATTTAAGTCAGTCTTACTTAAATCATGTAGTTTACTTCAAATAAAGCCGTAAACTAAGAAAGGGCCTTTTTTTCTGCTCAGGCAGCCTTCATCTGAGAGTAGTTAGAAGGGAAAGTGGGTAATGGAAGAGGGGGGAGGCATGCAGCAAAGGTCATCAGGCCAGGAATCGAACCTGCCACGCCGCGTCGAGGACTGAGGTCTCCTCACGTGGGTTGTGTTCTACCCCAGAACCACCACAGCAGCCCGGTCGGTACCGGTTCTGTCCCTGGTGAAGCTCGCATCATGACGTCAGACGTAGGATGCGAACGGGGAATTGAACTTAATTGCTTCAAGTAAAGTCAAACTAAGCTGTCATCACTACACCAAAAAGAATTAAGTGAGATTAATGTAAATAAGTCCAAATACACTTTTAGAGTGGAGTTTCCTGAGAATAAGGCTGAACTATATGTAAACCTATTTTTCTTTTTCTTTCTTTTCAAATCAACCAAAATTTGTAATTATCTGATTCTTTATTAACTGTATTTGTTTCACCTGCATCTTGTGTAGCTTATGATTAAATCTCCACCCACTCCAACGTTCCAGCCACAAAGGCAGCTGCTGCTCTTCAAGCTCCAATCTACCCGAAAGGGTTCATCCGTACGGCGTCCAAATCAGAATACGGACAAAGCCAAACTAGCTGACACATAAAGCTGTGTCCTCGACGGCACTAAGGTGAACGCCGTCGGCCGTCCTGGCACCTCCACGTCTCACGGACGGAAGGGCAGGCAGGCAGGGAGGCGGAGCCAGAGCTTTCCATCTCTCTTCCTCTCCGCTCACGTATCGAAGGTTTCTGCTGTTTGTGTGAGAGCGGACGACTGGCTCTGGTTCAGGGGGGTTTCCGGATCAGCAGAAGACAAGGTGTGGTTACAGTAACCTGAGCACTAAGAGGTTTGACTCTTACTTAGATTGGACTGAGCATGCTGTCCAAGAACATGGTGATGTACTGCTTTACTTTTATACGTCATCAGCAGAGCTGGGAAGTATACTGCTAAAAAAAATAAAGGGAACATTTCACTTTAATTTTGTGTGTGGCTCCAAATCCAGGCCTCCATTGGTTAATAAATTTGATTTCCATTGATGATTTTTGTGTGATTTTGTTGTCAGCACATTCAACTTTGTACAGAACAAAGTATTCAATGAGAATATTTCATTCATTCAGATCTAGGATGTGTTATTTGAGTGTTCCCTTTATTTTTTTGAGCAGTGTATTTACCCTGTCACATTTACTTGAGTAACGTTTGATCAGTTTCTGAGTATTTGAGTGGCCATTTTACCAAATACTTGAGTTGTTTCTCGGATGACTACTTTTTGATTTTACTTGAATGAAAATAATTTGAGGTATCGCTTCCCTGACAATTGTTGCTCACCTCTGATTCTCAGAGCTCGTTACCAGCAGTGGGCAGGGCAGTTTTAATGCAAAGTACGACAGTCAATTATGAATTATGATTACTCTCAAGCCATTTTCATAAATTTAGATTTGTATTGCCTTGCAAAAGTATTCCTACCTCCCTCATTTTTCACATGTCAAATAAAAACTGTTTATTTGAATTTTGTGATGGTCCAAAAAGCAGTGACAAGAAAATAATACGAGACTGTCAAAGATATATACAAACAAACAGTCTAAAGACTATGGTGTGCAGTAGTAATCAATCCAACCCCCAAAAGATGAATGGAGAGCCTTTCAATTAAATTAAAACACACTTTTTTTTGTCCCCAAAGAGAAATTAAATATTAGTATTAATTTATCATTTATTTTTATTAGAACTAATATTATTAAATATAACTTATTACTACTGCTAAAAGTATTTTCCATAGATTCTCATTTGGATAAAAGTCTGGGCTTTAACAAGGTCGTTCTAGTACATGAGTAAGCTTTGATGTAGCATTGTAGTTCTGGCTGAATGCTTGTAGTTTTTCTTCTGCTGCTCAACAGCTTCCCTGTGCTTCCCCACAGCACAATGCTGCCACCAGCAGGTTTCAGATTATAGGCATCTTGGCTGGTTTCCTGATTAATGCTCCCCTCACCTGGCCTGTAGGTGTGCAGCTAACCTTTCCCTCACATAGCTCTGTTCCGTGAACTGAACTATGTGAGGGGATGAAAGCTTATTGCTTCATAAACTAACCCGGCTTCTGCAGAAGGTTCTCCCCGAGCTGTCTGCTGCTTCCTGTGACCTTTATGAAGCAGTTTGCTCACTAATGTTCTCTAACAAACCTCTTGGGCCAGCTCAAGACAGCTGGATTTATACTGAGGTTCAATTACACACAGGTAGACTCGCTTTTGCTAATTAGGTGTCTTCTGGAGCCAAACAGTTGCACTGGATTGTATTTATGGGCAATAGAATAAAGGAGGCTGGCCACAAATGCACATCAATGTTCTCTCTTTTTATAACATTCACAGTTTGTTTACGCTTCATAATTATGTTAACATAACATCCAAATAAAATGCATTGTGGTTTTTGCAAAGCATTGCGTATTCATAACTCAGATAAGTGTCTGTCTTAACTCCATCTATTCTTTACGGAGAAAATTGCTCTGATCTGACTATCGGCAACTCTTAATGTTGCCAATGAATTGCTAATACATTAGCCCCCACACTGCTGTCTGGCTTTATTGGTAATCTTGTCCTAGTGGTCCAGCGTGAACTGGTCAGCAAAAAAAAAAATCTGCATCTATTTGGATTTTGTCTTTAAAGTTTTTAACCAATGTTATCATGTGCTGGTGCAGAATGAGCCCTGAAGCCAATTTGTTTTTTCCTTTGCTTAGAAACGGTTCAGAGAAAGTCCATTCATGCTAGTTAAAACCATTTTCGTATATTAATAATGTTCGTCTTGCTGATGTTTTCCCACACTTAGACCAAGCTCTATCCGTGAGAGCAAACATCAAGTTGCCTGGTCAGCCACCAGCAGTCTGTACACACACACACACACACACACACATTCAGCTACAACCAGATATTTACAAACTGTTTAAAACAAAGATATTTTTTCTCACTCTAACAAGAAATCAGACAAATTTTTTCTTGTTTTAAGTCAGTTAGAATTACAGAAGTCATTTCTATTTGCTTAAATGCCAGGAAAATGAAAGACCTTCTCACCAGTACGCTGGGAGAGATTGGTAACATTATGCAGTGAATAATTAGTTTATTTAGCCCGTTATAGAGAAAAAATTTGATTTTTCAAAGTCACATTTTCACCATGTTATTCATATATTTATACATTTCAGAGTTCCAAACTAAGTATTTAATTCACCACATAAATATTCAGCTTAAAATGAAACATTAAGCTTTCAAATTAAGTATTTAGTTAGGAAGCTAAATATTTATTTTCCCAACTAAATGTTTAAGTCTGAGCTAAATATATAGTTCCAAATTAAATATTTAAATTAGAAACTAAACACTGAATTTTCAAATTAACTATTTATTTCTCCAAAGTAAATAGTTAAATTAAAAGCAGAATATTTAGTTTATTGCTCTATAGGTTTGCTGTAACAGTTTGCTGACAATTTGATCCTTTCTGACTGACTACAACATTTCTATGGGACTGAGAAAAGGGTTTTTGATAACGAACCTAAAACTTTCTTGTCCTGAAGTCACTTAGTAACTAAGCCAATAACAGTTTGGTTAAAACAGACTCTAAGACAGACAGGATCTCCAGAGAAAGTTAAAACCAAGGAGCTAGCAGAGGTAGAATGACAACAACCTGTGAAACATGATTACCAGATAAATTAAACAAAGTGCACTGGAGGTGTCCTTTGTGTGATGGAAACCAGGTGAGGCCAATTAGAGGAATGCAGAACAGGTGATGGGAGAATCAACGCGGGGAAATGAGGGAAGCAAACAGGATGTAAGGGAGTTTCATCAACTGAGAGATAAAGACTAATGTTAACACAGCAGTCTAAACCAAAAAACAAAACACAATAACTAAGAAAACAAACTCAAAACAAAGGAACTGAATAATACAGAAATATATAATTTATAATAATAGCCCACTTTCAAATAATTTATGTGAGCAGACAAATACAAGAGCAAACAAAAAACAAAACCTACAAATCATGACAATGGCCGATGTTTTGAAATATATCACCTCTTAACATCTTAACAGCCTTATTGTGTAATATATATATATATATATATATATATATATATATATATATATATATATATATATATATATATATAGGCCTGTCACAATAACACATTTTGCTGGACGATAAATTGTGCCAGAAGTTAATGAGATAACTGATAATATTGTTGTTTTGAGACCATTTTCAAGTAACAATGCTAGTGATGTAACAATGCAAGAACACATTCATAGATCAAGAAACTTTAAATTCTAATGAACATTTAGCACTGGAACCGGATGGTATTTTAAATATTTCAAATAAATAAACAACACAACAGAAACAAATGAATTCTGAAGTCTCTGTAAACAAAACTGACCTTCAAAGAAAGGGATAGTTATGGAAAAAAAGCGCCAGACTGAAGACTTTTGTCATCCAATTTTTGGTAGAAAGAGAAAGGAAAAAAACCACTAAATCATGCAAATGGAAATTATTGAGCTTGTTTAAATTTATCATGCAATTTATTGATTATTGCAACAGGCCTAGATATGTCTGACCTGTCGGAAATTAAGTTCTAAATGTCTGAGTCTCTTTGCTAATGAGTAATTGCTTCATCCTCAATGATTGGACTGATTTCAGTCTGTGTTGGTACAGGATTTATTTCACTGGATCTTTTGCTTTTGGGGGAGCGTGGGGGCATATTTCCTAACTTAAATTTGTCTGTGACACAGATCCAGTATCCCATAGTTGTTTTTTTTTTTCTTTCTTAAACAGATGAAGATGTGGAAAGTTAACGCAAAGATGAACTAGACCTGTGGAGCTCATACTCTCTTCCTGATTTCTTGGCTTGTTTTCCTCATGATGTCACACAAATAAGGACAACAGTTGGGGTCTAATCACAGGTGTGACTCCACCTGACTCAAAAGCTTCCAAAAAGCCATGACATCATCATCTGTTCATTCTGATCTTATTGTGCCAGCCTCTGATTTCTAAAACATTAAAAAAAAAAAAAATAAATAAATACTGACAATAATCGCTGTAATTTAGCAAATGATTTAGAAATACTTTTTGGTATTCAACACATGAAATTGTTTTGTTTTTCTGAATTAATGGCAGGGGGGAAAAAACCCATTAAACAGTGAATGCAAATATCTGGTTTGAACTGTGGTCGATAAATCGTCTGGCATGTCTAATATTGTCGGTGGCACGGTGAATGTGAGAGCTGTTGTACCGCACAACGCATTTGATGCTCAGATTGTTTTAAACGGCCTACTGTCGCTCATAGTTCATTACCTATTTATGGGACCTGCACAAACACACACACACACACGCCTTCCTGCATGCAGCAAAGCCTTACAGTCAGCCACTATATACGGCAAAATAAAAAATAAAAATACCAGCGAGATCGGGCTTTATGTAAGAAAAATATCAGGACCTCAGCGGAAACCGCGGCTATAAGAGCGCAAACAGGACGGCAGCCTATCAGGGTGGCTTTGCGGGGTTTCACCGCTTCAAATCTTCCAGGCCTCTTCGGCAATTAAGAATTGACGGGTGGTGGTGGTGGTGTGCCGGGGGAGATGAGGGGAAGACAGAGAGGAACACAGCACAGCATATTTATGCCACATATTGTGGAGGATGCTGGTATTTACCTTCCACAGTTGCAGTGACAGACGCGGTCCTCCCCTCTTAGATGCGGTAGGATGTAGTTGTGAAAGCGATCCAGTAGTGCGTTCATGTCCATTAAACAGGCTATCGCCTGCAAAGAACCATGCCAGTCAGCTGGGACATGTCGAGCAATGGTGCTAAACTATCACCACACACAGCGAAGGGTTTTCAGAAAGAATAGGAATTACAACCAGAAGGAGGAAAATGGCAGATTTTTTTTTCTCTCTCTCTCTCTCTCTCACTCGTTTCTAAGAGAGGGAGACTGTTGCTTGAAAACCGACTGATTTATTTATGACAGCAGGTAGGCTAATTATAGCTAGGCTTACCTACTTCCACATGCCACACTGATAGGGTGTCTCAAAAATGTATCATTTATATAAGTTAAATTTAAAAAAATATTTGGCGTCATATAGCCTCTGTGTGGAAATTAGGGGAAAAAAAGAAATCACATTGCATCTGAGGGAGGTGAGAATGTCTTACCATTACAACTGAAGCACCAAGAATCATAAAAATCATGGTGGTTGTGATCATATGCATCAAAACTTCCAAAACTGACCGCCGTCTTGGAGCCCGGGCTTCTACCCGCGGCAGTGGAGACGCTCCGGCTGGGCTGTGGGCGCTCTCTCCCGGCAGGAGCCGCTCATGGAGCCGCCGCGCCGCTCCTGGCTCCCCGTCCCTTCAAACTGCCCGGTTTTCCCTCCGTCTCCTCCTCCTACACACGGCGAGCCGTTCTCTCTCAGCCTTCACTGCACCCTCTCTCCATCCAAGTAAGGTCCCCCACCACCCCGGTCGGTCGGTCGGTCGGACGGATGGACGGATGCGGCTCCACAGAGGCTGTCCGCTCCTTAATTGCCGATTCGAAAGGAATCCACTGCTCTAGCTCCGTTTCTCCCCCTCCCCGTCCACCTCTATTCCAACGTTCAAATTAACATCACTCAAAGAAAAATCATGAAATGCGTCTGTTTTTTTTTTTGTATCCTCTAAGAGGGGGATGCCTCGGTGCCCTCTCCCCCTTTACCCCCCTCCCCAAGTTCCTCCAGACCCCGCTCTGCGCTTCAGTGCCGGTGAATCCCGTCCTCCATCAGGCGAGAACGTTTCAAAGAGCTGCAGCACCAACACCTCTCGCGGCCATCGCCCTACAGTCTTCCTCGGATTGGCCTGATAAACATCTAGACGCGGTCCAAGCAGCACCGTGGCCAGCACCTAGACCCACCCTGCGCCCCGAGACCAGTCCCTATCCAGCATCGGCAACTGCATCAACGCCCGGAGCCAGACGCGCATGATTATCCCATCCTGGCTTCCAGCAGCTACACGAGCACCCACTTCCACTGCCTGTGCGTGTGCGCGCGAGCGCGATAGTGTGTACAGTGGGCGGTTAGAGGGAGGGGAGCTGAGAAGTGAAGAGAGGAGAGGAGAGAAAAGGAGAGAAGAGGTGGAACTGCAAGCTGTCTCTACAGGCCTGTGCAGGGCCGGATTTAGGAGATTTGGGGGCTCCTATGGGCTAGAGCCACTTTTGGTTCCCTGCCAGCGCATTTTTATACATGCACAATATATATTCAGGAAGGTTTGTAACAAACTGGTTGTGATTTGGTGGAAGGATACAGACTACCTTCCCTAGTGGAAAGAAATATATATGTTAGTATATTTCAAGCAAACTTACATTTGCGTATGTACATTTTAAGTATACTAATTATTAAGTGTACCTAACAGCGTGCTTGTACCAATTTTGACATTATAACTTTAAACACACATAAATATAATTGTACCACAATACACTTTTAAGAAATATATCAAATAAAAGTATACTTTAAGTGAACAAAATATGTATTTGTTCAAGTGTACCAACGAAACAATATGCTTTTAAAGAAATTTTGTGTATATTTTAAAATATATGCTCAAAATAGAATCTTTTAAAATTCACTTAAAGCTTACTTGAAAAGTAAACTATTAAATAAACTGAAATTTCAGTGTGTTTTAAATTACATCTCAGTGTATACCTTAGGCTATTTTAGGTGACTTAATAATCTTTTACTATTTTGTTAAAATGGCAAAGAATAAAAAAAAATTACAATCCTTATAGTGGAACTTGATGTAATGTTTAACAAAGTAAATAATGTGTTCATGTCTCAAAATATCAAACATTGACAGTTTAGTTACAGAGAAGACAATACTTGTCCTTAACACTAAATGTAGCAGGTATCTTCAGTTTTACATCTCTCCAAATATGACTTGTTGTTTGTTTTCAGTTTTTTAAAAATACAGAATACGGATACAGATAGCACCCACAGGTGCCTTGGGGGGAGTCTGACAGCAGGCAAGGTAGGTGAAGTGTTTTGCCCAAGGACACAACAACAAAGAAGGATGGAGCGGGGTTGCACAAACCAGCAACCTGTGTGGTCGCACAAACCAGCGACAGTGTGTGGTCGCACACACTGTCGCAGTGTGTGGTCGCACAAACCACAAACCAGCGACAGTGGTAGGAGTTTGCAGGGCAAACTCCTACCACTGTCACCCCATGTTGCCCCCCCTAAAAAGCTTTGAGGTTTTCTGACCTGTGAAAGGTGCTATATAAATAAAATGTAATTATTTTTCTTCCTCATTGTTTGTCATTTACAAAAAAATTTAATAAAATGTATAAATGTTTATGGTTGCAACAACAAAAAATGTAAAAAAAATTTAAAAAAGTGCAGAAAAATGTCAATGGGAATCAGTAATTTGTCAAGCACTGTAAGTCCAACTAAAGTAGAATGTCAGTACTCGTCTATGCACACATGAACAAGACACATGCTATGGTGAGTATGTCTGCTTTCAGATAAAATTCTGCCTTTCAGTCACCCTTGGCTGACTGTTCCTCTGTGGTGAGAGTGCTGCTCATGCACAAATGTAACCTTCAGGCCAGTGTACATCTGCCAAGACAAAGCCAACAACTCACTAGACTTAATCCAAACCTGCACAGCTGGTTGGAATAAATGCACAAAAGGAATATATAACAAAGAGAAGTACATTTCTTTATGTTTTTGGTTTGATCAATAGTTTGTCAGATAGTCACTGTGAATAAAATTGTACTCACTCTGTGGTGCAGTTTCCACCCCCACGTCATGTTCACCAACTGTGTGGTGTCATCTCAAAGAGTTGAGGGTGACTGGATCTACAAGACTGGCAGAAGGTGGATGTTATTCAGAGGCAAGATTTCTTACAGATCTGATACAGACTCTTACTTTGTAATGAGCCACAGTTGTTTGTTATGGACAGACAGACAGACAGACACAGATAGATAGATAGATAGATAGATAGATAGATAGATAGATAGATAGATAGATAGATAGATAGATAGATAGATAGATAGATAGATAGATAGATAGATAGATAGATAGATAGATAGATAGATAGATAGATAGATAGATAGATAGATATTTTTTTATGACTGTTTCGACAGTGTGGCGCGGTTTTAATTCGTCTTTGGCCCCTTATGGCTTCCGTACGTACTGACGTACCTACAAATACGTAAGCGGAACTTCGGTTGTAAACAAATACGTAGACGCGAAATGTTTTTGTCTGAACCAAAACATGTATAAATATAGAGAAAACTCAAAATTTTCCGCATATGTCAGGTAAGATTGTTTGAGTTAAGATATATTACGACTCGGTAGATGGAGTGTCGAAAGCGGGTAGTTAAAAATTGATGTACTACATCGGTTATTTTCTCCATTTAGCTTCGGCTAGTTGTCATTTCAGCTAACAGTAAAAATTAAGTTCCGTTTAACCATTTGACAACAGCTAACACCCGAGTTCTTTGAGTAGTTTGTGCGTTTTACATATTAATTTGAATTCTGCCGAGCAGTTTTATGCACATAAAAATGAAGTAACCGGGCTGTTACTTTAGCTTTTATTTATTAATAAAAAAAAGCTAAAGTAATAGGCCTTTGCCTAAAAAAAGGTAAGAAACTACGCAGGCCACAAATTTAAAGCCATATTAACTGAAAAAGTATACCATTAAATACCACTTCTTTCACCATCTAATTATTCGTTATTGTTTTTTAAAATGTAGTTTACAACACTTATTAACAGAACAAGGAAACTATACAGAGTCAGAATGCTAACGAATTACTGAACATTTTTAATTTAAAAGTGAATTCATATTTTGGTTTCTGTTTAAATGCCATTTATTTCTTATTGTGTCTCATTTGGAAAAACCTTACGACAAAGATCTGGAAGCACTTTCGTTTTCCTCAAATTTCTTAAAAATTCTTACCTTAAGTTAATAATTCCTCCATTAAACAAAAGTGGTAATTTAGTTGGACTGACAAAAAAAACTGCATGTTATTAGTATCTTATTTTAAAAAACAAAAAGTATTTTTTAAATGAACACTACAGTTACATGATTAGGTGAATGAGGCTCTTTAAGAACAGTATCAGGTTGGAATTGTTTAATTTTTCTGATTTACAAAGGAAAAGAAAATGCCTACATAAAATTAAAAATGTATTTTGATGTAAGGAAAATTCATACTATGATTTTTTTTTTTTAAGTTTAAATCTGTTTGTGTCCTAAGCAAACCATTTTCAAAGTTGTTTTACAGATAGGCTCAGATTATTTATCAGTTTCAAACTATATGGGATTTGAATAAGTTGCACTTTATATTACGGGTGTTAGTTCTGTATTTTGCTTGTGTCTATGTTCGAAAATCACTATAAATGCATATTTTAGATAACATTGTTATAACTTTAATATTTTATGCCTTAGTTGCAGTAGAAATAATTATTGAGTTTCTATCATTTTTGGGGGGGGGGTTAATCCATATTAATTAGCTCAGGTTTAAACAGTTTTGCATAAATACTATGGCACCAGTCATTTTTACTCAAGGTCAGTATCTTGCTAATATAATGTCATACCAGCTGGTGCCTATTAAAATAATTTCTACATATTTTATTTTGCACTTCAGACTGAATACGTATTTTCAACACTATTTATTTTTCTTTCAGTAGAAAGAAAAAGAAAAATAAGAAAATCGGAATAGTTAAGTGGGAGATCTTTGGTAAAAGCTTGCATGCCATTATGACACCTCCACATTGTATTATTTCAATAGAAATATATAATATCTATTCTTGCTTTGTAGCAACATGTATCCATCTTCACTTATCAGTTTCATTTCCCTACCCCTCTTTCTGTGCTTTTAGGTTGCACAAGACTGGAATTATTTAATGAAGTGCCATCTAGTTGCCAAAACAGGACATTATTTGGTGCTCCAGGCACGAAGAAACGATTAGAAGAAATATGTCTCGGAAACAGACAGCAAAACCTGTGAGGAGCAATAAAAAGGGTGAACTGGAGCGCAAGAGGGATGAACGAGCAGCTCGCCGTGCCATCGCAAAAGATCGGAAGAACCGCCCTCAGGATAACGACGAAGGGGCAGAGTATGTCAGCTTCTCCAATCAGCTCCAGGCGCTCGGGCTAAAGCTGAGAGAAGTCCCAGGAGACGGGTAAGAGATGGGAAACTGCTTATATTTGTCATGTGTGTCGCTCTTGGTGTGTTTGGTCTAGGCCTGAAACAATTAATTGTGATTAACCAATTATTGAAATAACTGTCAACTAATTTAGTAATGGATTAATCTTTAACTGAAGTATACAGACTCATAACAGCCCATTTGCTGAAAGAACGTACCTAATTACTCAGAGCAGTAATTAGACTAAAATTATTTATATATCAAAAAATAACCTAATACTCCTCACGTGGCATAGTTTTAGCTTGACCTGGTTCAAATTCTGTAAAATAAAAAAAACTCTTAATAAGCACTTTTTTTTGTTTCCCAATCAATAATCGATTAATCCAAAAACTAATCAGCAGATTGGCCCTACGCTGTATTGTTGAGCAGAACGGGCTGAACGTTCCCCATGTTGACGTTACCAGTATTTTCGAATGAATTGGGTTATTTGTGTATCTTTTCCATGTATTTCTAATATTGTATAAAATAAGCTTAAGCGGTGAAATGAAAAATCTGCAAAATCTGCCAATTTATTTTATCCGATCAATCGATTGTCAGAATAACTGATAATATAGTCCATTACTACAATGTTTAAGTTTACTACATTCTTTAAGTTGTGATTTCCATATTAACATATATATTTTGAGACCCTTCACTGGTTATGTTAATACTAGACTAAAAAAAAAACAGTATTGTAAAAAACAAGACAATTTTACGCTTTGCTAATTACTTCCTCATTTAGGAGTTGCATATTGCCATTCTTTTTCCTTCCTACTTAAATTTCATATCTATTGATTAAACCATTATCAGTCATTTTTCCTTGTAATTAATTATTTTCATGAATTATGGGAGATCAATATAACAATATTCAAATCTCAACCAATTAAAAAAAAAATGCTATTTCCTAAAAACTTGCTTATCAAAACTTGTGCCATATTTAATTCCAATCATTTTTTTCTGTTTCATGTTTGACCCCTACTCAAACCTAAATGACTTTAATTAATCTTTGCTGGTAGAAAATGATTTAATTTGAGTCCAGTATCCACATTTCCTTACTGCAGACTATGAATATACACAGACAGTGCTGTGAAAAAATATTTTCTCCTTTCTCCATTTTTTTTGTCACACAAATAATTACATTTTAATTTCAAATCAAGATAACCTGACTAAATACAAAATGCAGTTATGGAATGTTTTATTTATTACAGGTAAAAAGACGTATTTCAGACCCTCTTTATCTAAAAACAGTCCATGGGAAATGCTTCGTAGCAAGACTGCTACGAAGCATTTCCCATGATCTTTGTTTTCTGGGGTTTTTGTTTTGCAATTCTAGGACAAAATATCTTCGTTTTCTTTTTCTTTTTTTTTAATTTGTCCTGTTAAAAAGCATTTCTCTCAACTCTTCCAAAATAGCTTAAGTCGCCTTTATCTAATTGTAAAGATAAAACTTTTTTTTTCTTTAACTAAAGAATAATCTTTCTGATTATTACACACTGGGCTTCAGTTTGTTGAGAGAGGACTTTTTAACCCGTCCCTAATGGACAGGCTGGAACAATAGCTTTAACTCAGACAGATCTTTTTTTTTTTTTCCATATAGCGAGTAATGAGGTACATCAGTCATTATGTGTGATCTCTGTCTCCTACAGGAACTGCCTGTTCAGAGCGCTCGGTGACCAGTTAGAGGGGCATTCGCGGGGTCATCTGCGGCTTCGCCAGGAGACCGTCCAGTACATGATGTCCCATCGACAAGACTTTGAGCCTTTTGTTGAAGATGATGTTCCTTTTCCACAGCACTGTAAGAAAGTAGCAGTTGGAAACAATCATTTTTATTTTTATAATTGAATAATGTTATACCAACCATTGATTATTATGGGATTGTTTAATAGTTGATGATGAAGCAGTGACTCCTGGAAGTTTTTGTCTGCAGGCTGGAAGTGATGAAGCATTTTTCAGAGTTGTCATTTCCGTTTAGATTCAGGTTTCATGCAGGTGCTTGAAATCCTTGAAAATGCATGGATTTCAATTCAATATTTGGAAAGTGGTAGATCTTTGCATCAGATCCTTGGAAGTGCTTCAAATTCAAACTGCACAGTTTTGTCATAAAGTGCAGTCTAATGCTTGAGTAAAAGCCTAAACTTGAAGAACATTATTTCCTCTTGAAACCAGGTCACACACTTAATAAAAAGACATGCACATTTTTTTAAGTTAAATCAGACCAAACCTCTCTTGTTTTAGGTGAGTTAGAATTCCCCAAAGTATTTCTATTTTGCTAAATGCTGGAAGCTAAGACTTCTTTTTTTTTAGAGAGATTTTTGTGTAACTTTCTTCAAATTCATAAGTTTGTGTTTGAGCAGTAAGGTCAGCTACCTTAAAATGATTTGCTTGGATTGCTTCAATGTAATGAATATTTATTACTCCTTATGAATCAATGATTTTATATGTTAACTATTGCAATTGGGGGCTCTATTTTTGTTAAATTAGTGTTTTGTTCTCAGACGAGTCAGGTGTATAGTGTGTGTGTGAGAGAGAGACATTTCGGAGCATAACATTTTTATGTTTTAGTTTGCCTTTTTGAATGTAGAATACTACCACAAGACATTATTAACTGAAATAAATGATCAATAACAGTGAATTGAAATGGTCTTCTCTAGTTAATCTGTATTGTTTTAATCTCCAAAGTGTGGAAAAGTTTGAAAACTTACATTGAAAGTACTTGAAAAGTTCTTAATGGGAAAAGTGTGCAAACCCTCATTGCTATTATAAGAAAACTGTTTTCATTAATTTAACAATTTTTATGTTTTATTAGCTACATTTCAAGTCAAATATAGATAATTAATCAATTCTACGTGAGATGACATTTTACATAAAACAGTGATTTATATTATATAGTTGTATTGTAGCTTTTAAAATGTATAAAAACTAACTTATTCTTGTCTTTTCCTCCAGTGTCCAATCTCGCCCAGTCCGGTACCTTTGCTGGCAATGACGCTATCGTCGCTTTTGCTCGCAGTCAGCAAGTGAAAGTGGTCATTCATCAGCTAAACGCCCCACTTTGGGAGGTAGGGATCAACCCACAGGATGAGGCAATCGAATGACATCACATGAGCTCATGCTATTTTAACCGTGGGACACCAGCGCAGCAGTATTTCACCAGTTCATTAGTCGTGTCGTCTTGGCAGATAAATGGTGTCGAGAAGCAAGCGTGTAGAGAGTTGCACATCGCCTACCGATACGGAGATCACTATGACAGCGTGCGGCGAGTCGGAGACAACTCTGAGAGTCCTGCACAGCTACGCATTGAGGTAGTTGTTTTATTTTATACTTTTTAGGAGTTACTATTGGCCTTTATTTGACAGCAGTCTGACAGGAAGGGGGAAAAAACATGCGGCAAAGGAACCGTGTAACGGGAGTCGAACTCAGGATGACCTGTCGAGATCTCACCTGCTCCCGCTCTTCCCGTAGCTGTGCTCTCGGTCTCCTGAACTTTTTCCAGTCCTGTCAACTGTTTAATCCATTGTTAACATGTCGTAACATGTTTTTACGAGCCGCCTTTAAACGTAACATGACCGCTAGATGCTGGTGGGGCAGTGACTGAGACATGCTGCAGTGCAGAACGGCACACCGGTGTGTGTTAGAGTCATGGGAGCAAACCAGCAAAAGCCAAAGAACTTTGCTTTTTTTTTTTCCCCCAAACTAACCAGGTGTGTCGAGTAACTCTGTTGGATGCGTCATGCAGGTTATGTTAGCTAAATGATGACTAGCTAATGCCAATATATCACATTAAGCTTGTTAACAAGAATAGGCTTCTGATATTGTTATCTGTGTTCAAAAGCGGGTAGCACTGTTGAGTAACTTTTTGAGAAAAAACAGTACTTAGAGTAGTTTTACTCCACGGTATTTTTTTTTCTTTTACTTGAGCAATATTGTGTATACTCTTACTTGAGTAGATTGGTTTTGCATTTAAAGAAATAGACTTCAGAGATTGGATCCCTTAGATTTCTGCGTCGTATGAACTAATGTTTATTCTAATTTGAGCATAATTACTCAATATTGTATACATCCTTATTGTTTCTTTTTTTCTACCAAACATGGCTATTTTTTGAAAGGTTACATAAAGGTTTAAGTATTTATATTAAAACAAAAGCTCATTTACTCTGCCCCTCCAAAATAAGCCAATGCCCCCCTGCTAAATTCCTCTGGAGCCGGGGAAGCTGCGGAGATGTATCCAGATTGCACCTGCATCTCAGTTAGCAATTGCACCTTTGCTAACTGAGATGCTTTCATGGTTTCCAGACCCTGCAGAACTCCCACAGCCAGCAGCGTGTGTTTGGAGACGGTCAGAGGGAAAGACAGAAGAAACCCTTGCCGACCGCGTGCGAAGAGGAAAACGTGATCCTGAGCTCCATCAAGAACCGGGGAATCCAGGGTTAGTGGCTAAATAAAACTTTAGCTGCTCTTAGATGCTGCTTGTTGTTTGTATGAAGCGTTGCCACCCGTCACGTAAAATACAGAATCGTCTCGTATTTGGCAGTTAAATGTTGCGTCCCGTATTGACGGGATGGGATTTGTTCCATATTTCTATAAAATGTCATGCCTATCACACATATATCAACATTAATTATAACTATAATGGCGAAAATAAAACACAGGAAATATTAAGGTCAGTTAAACTGTAGTGGCAGGAGCTACAAAGGACCGCCCAGAACGCTACGGACCGACGCTGTTGTCACGGTTGCCTAGAGACGAACACTCTGCAGCCGCGGTGAGATGCTATCCTGCGTCTTTTTAAAACGTCCTCTACCCGATTCTCCACCACGTTCTTGGAAGCAAAATCTCTTTTAAAATACAGACGTGAGAGGGAAGAGACACATTCAAGACTGAACAATGTCACTTGGTATATCAAATGATGAAATATTGCTGGGTTTTTTTGTTTTATTTTTTTCATTCTTTAAGTGTAAAACACTGAAAAAACACTGACGACCTTTGCCCTGTGTGGTCTAGAACCAGCCTCCAAACCTAACTCCTTATTTATATAAATATTTTGGTAATACTCTTTCAAATACAATAATTTTCACATAACCTTATATTTTTGGCTGTCTGGTGAATTAAATCTAAAATATTAAATCTGATGCAGTTACTCAGTACTTGAGAAGAAATTTTACCAAATATTTTTTTACACTTGCTTAATTAAAGCTTAAGTAATGTATTAGACTGTTCCTTTATATTTCTACTTAAGAAAAAATTAGAGTACAATTTGGGGTATTCTAACTCACCTCTATGTATGAACGATTGCTCTATGAATCACTTTTTTTTTTTTTTTTACAAGAAACATTCCCATAAAATAATCTCTATCACTGCAGCGGCCATCTTACCCCATGAGAGAAGGTCGACACAGGCCATTGCAGGCATCTCTTATTTCTGAAAGGTGGTAACTCTATATGTATGTGAACAGTAACAGGTCATGGAGTTTCCTCCCCCCTCCTTCAGGTGATGAGGAGAACCTGCTACAGCTAAGTGCAGCAACAATAAATGCTGAATGGCTCGCTGGTTCGTCGCTTGGTCAGCTGTGCCAGGGCAAATGCACATCGGAGTCCTGTTCAACCTGCAGAGCCGAAGCCACAGACTGCAGTGAGCATAACAAGCCAGGAGAGGGCAGCGACGTCCAAAAGCCCAAGGTATTTTCATGGATGGGATGTACTGCTTTTTTCTTCTTCTTTTTTTAATTTTCAAATATGAAAATAAGTAATTTTCTTTAAAAACTGAAATAATACTTAAGTTACATGAAATAAAATGATATAAATAAAAAAGCTGGGTTATTTAATATGTTGTGAATATTGATGAGGTTAAAATAACATTGAAATGCTGTGCAGATTTGTAAATGTAATATTTTTTCCATTGATATTTGTGTTGTGTGTCGACATAAGCAGGTTATAAAAGTGAAGCATGTTATTTTTCTACACCAATCTCATAGACACAGAATGTCAGATGTCTTAGAGATATTTCCAGTTTCCCTAGTCCATGGGTGCAACAGTTGTCAGTCATGATTCCACGCCGCCTGTCAGCTGTGGCCCTGCCCATAAACAGGACCAGTTTGAAACTGGAAAAAAAAATCTGAAACTGAAAAGAAAAACCTCTTAAAGTAATTTTTTAAACATTTTTGTTTCAGTTTCACATCTTTTTTTTCTTTTTTTTTACAGTTTGAACATTTGTTTTCAGATTCAGACAGTTTTTTCAGTTTCAAAGTAATTCTTCTGTTTTTTTGTTTGTTTGTTTTTCTTGCATACAAACTTTATGGTCCCAATTTAGCTCCATAGGTTTCCCACTGAGGTTGGTTGAATTCCTCAACAAATTCCACCGATCATTTTGGGAACACGTTGCTGTATTCTGATGTTTGGAGTTTTGCTGAATTATCCCAAGTTTGCAGAGTAAATAACTGCATTTATATGCATCATATGTGCTATGTTGAAACTGACAATCTACTTAATTTAGAATCTGCTTAGAAGCATACATTAGTATACTGATGGTACTTTTATAATGTTTGTTTTCCATGCCATCTAGCTTTCAAACAAGCAAAGAAAAGAGCAGCAGCGGCTGGAAAAGAAGAAGCGCCAAGAGGAGAGGCATCGGCAGAAGTTTCTTCAGAGTAAAGGAGGCCAGGACCAGAACCAGAACCTGCCAGATGCTGTGACTCTAGTACCAGCTCTCAACACTCTCAGTATATAAAACTGAGGCATGGTCCAATCTTCCACACTGCAGCATTTGCTACCTGTGGCCGTCTCGTTTTCCACATAGCTAAAAATCAGAGATTCTATCACAGGGAATGTTTGTTTCTGAGTTGTTCTTTTTTCTTAAAAAAAAAAAAAAAAAAAAAAGTTAAATGGTGCCTGTGTGAATGAGACGTGTGAAAGTTAATGAAAAGAACGTGATGGAATGCGAGTGTCAGTGTTTTCTGCTGGGTTTTGATTGAAGTTCAGTTCCCGTTCTTGTTTGTAGATCCTGTTCAGATCTGATCTACCTTCTACTCTGCCGCTCTCCTTTTCTTATGCTGGAAATCTGGCTTTCAATGACAAGCATGCAGATGATCTGCTTTCATTTATCTTAAACTGAGTTTACATTAACTTAGGTAATTCTGCTGGTAATCAAACAGGGGAGAGAGGCATTGTAATGTAAGGAATGTGGCAATACTTGTTAATAAATGACAAATTTACTGATTCTAGTATAAGGAGATGTGCATATTTATCACAGAAGCATGTATATTACCATAACTAGTTTTTCAAATTCACTCAAAGGTGTTAATCCTCAACCACTTTCATTTTAGAAAGTTGAAAAACAGGAAGTCTGCAATTGTTGGAAAATTCATTTGTGATTTCATAAAGAAACAAACTGTCATTATTACGAGTATTGCAAAATGTACAAATGTTTATAAAGATGTCACATAAAGGGGAAAATTTGTGTCTTCGACAGGATTCTAACAAATGCATAAAAATCCAGCTTAGTGCTTCTTTGTAAGGATGAGGTCTGTTCACACAAAGCTTAAACATTTGTACAAGTTACATACTACACCATAAAACCACAAGTGTTTTTCTTTTAGTGTCTTGAGTTTTTACCATGCCTGGTTAGAAAAAAATCTATGAATCCAAACTTGTGCAGCAAATTCTTGTTTAGGTAATTCATTGGAGCTACACCATCAGCCCATTTAAAATCAAAACATTTCAACTGTTTTATTGAAAGTAGGCAACATTCATAATCATGAGTGTAGATTAAAACTGAGTACGAAGCTCTTGGACAACTGGAAAACTGTAGATGACGGCTCAAAAGGAACGATAGGAATTCATTTTATTACAAAGATTTAAAAAAAAAAAAAAGCATCAATTGACAATGATGTAAAACTACACTTAATGCAGTCTTTAACAGACTTACACTATGTACACTTTCCGCTAACACACCTCTTGGCTGAAAGGCATCTATTAAAGTCCTGCGGTAAAGCAAGAGAAAAAGCTGCCACCAGTGTATCAGAAACACGAAAAGAAACGTATTTTAAAGCCAGAACACCCGCTGAGACTCTGTTCTGTCAGGGGGGGTCTGAAACTGCTCCACTGTTGTTTCTACCAATCTAAGTCACATCTGTGGTTTCGTATCAACTTCTTTATGCTCAGATTACTCATAGTCTGAAACCAAAGGGAGTCCATCTTAGTCAGAAACCATTGAGAGTCCAGTTCTCTAGAAGTCCTGTCTGATATTCTCCTTGTTCTCGTCCCCCTGCTGCTGTCGGAGCTGACCGACTTCGTTCTCCAACTGGACGATTGCCCGCTCGATTTCGTAGTTCTTACTGACCAGTGACACCCAGCTAGGGATGGAAATGCACATATGTTAAGACACAGAAGAGTACCATGAGGCCTCATCTTCGCACCGTGACAAACATGCAGGTATTCTCATTAACATACTTGGACTCTAGTTCGCGTAGTTTGGCTCCAGCTGCCAACTGGTCGTTCTTACGCTGCCAGTTCAAATCTTGAATTTGCTTCCTGTAGAAGTTAAGCACATTATCTATGAATTTTTTTTTTTTTTTTAAAGGACTTTGGGCAATCAAATACCAACATCCTGCTGTCTTTACCTGAACTTGTGAAGCTCTTTCTGAGCCATCTCAATCATGAAGGCCAAGTTGCTGAGGAAGGAGGATGAGGACAGTCAGGCATTTTCAAACAGTGAACAGACTTTGAAGGAAAAGGCTGATGCCTCTCACCCGTTGTAGACTTTCCATGCGTTGGTTCCGTACTGCGACATGAGCTCCAGGTTCTCGATGCGGACTGCCTGGTGCTCCAACTGAGCCATAGAGTTGTTCACACACTCCTGCCACGCCGTTATGTCGTTCTTCTGTCCTGACGTGGGCGCCGGAAGCTCATATCTCCACAAAGAGTGACAAAAGTTTTAAGTGCATGCTAAAAAATGTGTGCACTTAAACTGTACATTTCTGTATTGGTGGATTAGCATAAAAAGAAAAAAACCTTTAAAAAAAAAACAGTATTTCTTCAATGACCAGGTTTTACCTCTTCATGCTCAGGAGCTCCATGGGCTGCCGAGCTGCTAACCGTTCAAATTCGTTCCTCATAATTTCTGTCTGATGAGCAAAAAGATGATAAAGAAACATTCAGATGCTGTTAATTTTCTGCCACTGCCTAAACTGATAAAATCAACCAGAGGTTGTCTAATGGATTCCTCACCTCAAAAGCTGAGAAGTCGGGCGTAGGCAGGTAGCTCAGGTAGTTCTTTGTAGGCCGGTATCTTCTTGTCTCTTCCTCAACCAGCGCCGCAGCCTAAAGGAATGAACGGGATTAATGTTTGACAGATTTCCAAAAATTTCAGTCTTTTCAAAGAAAATCAAAGTGTGCCGATCAGGCGATGCACGCTGTACTCCAACTCAGCTGGCCAAACTTGGTTAGACCGCCACACCTTCCCATTTTTCTGTTCTTAAACACACCATGTGTGAAGGCAAAATGTTTATTTGCTGCCCGATGTACACCTAGCCATTAAGAGGTGACATGATGAAGGAATGATCAGTGTTATTCTCTTCACTTTTGAGTGATCAAAATGTTTCACCTGTATCAGAGATGTTGATACATGAAAATATAGTTTTTTTAAAACAATATTTCATACAGATTAAGATAAATGAACAAGAATTATTTAAAGTAGGAGCTGACAACTTGGTTCAAAGTATCTTAGTGGTGAACTATGAACATGAATCATTTTATTTTAGCCTAAGCTAAAGAGGACCTATTATGCTTCCTTTTAAACAAGTCAGGATGGGTTTATGCTCTAAACAAAACATGGTCACTGCATCTCATTCTGATATTATCATTCTCAGATAATCTCAGAATGATTATCTGACGATTTCAGATAATCACTCATTATTTTTGCACAAAATCATTATCAGATAATGAGAGATTTCAACTGCTCAGTTCAGCCTATTTTGAGCTCTTTTTGGAATGAGTTGTTTTAGGACTCTGTCCCCCTTTTATGCAAATAAGCTTTAGTTTTTGGACTGTTTCTAAAACCAGTAGAGACCCAAATGGAAGTACAAAATCATGCAAAAAATTAATTTTGTATAGAACTAATTGCCCTCTATAAATTAGTTCTTTATGTGGGTGAAGTGGCATATCACTGATTATGGTTGATATTCAAGAATTGACTCCTTCCCATTTTATAAATGGGAAGCTATTACCCCTCAACATAAATATTAAGTCATTAGAATATAAAGGTATACATTTACAAGCATTATTCTTAAGCCCTAGCTACAAACTATACCCTTGCTCTGCGAGGACAAGACACCACAAAGTCTATCAAGACCTTATTTTATTAGTTTCCAAGCATATTTACTAAGCCTGTGTCGCTATGGACAATTTAAACATATTGCAGAACTGCTAAAGGCTACAACGAGGTGTTCTGCTGCTTTATATCCATGTAGCATAGCCAGCTAACACGTTTCTGTTAGCACGTAAGGTTTTTACTCACCGCTTCTCTGACACCTGGAGCATCATAACCCTGGTCAAAGTACGGCAAAGCGTCCACAAAAACTTCACCTGCTACTGAAGCAGTTCCGGCCATTTTCAATTTGTTTAATTATCGTTTTATTTGAAGGTTCACTTCTTTCAAACGCTAAACGGACTCGGTAAGTCCAACTATAAGCTTTTCCGGAAGAGAATGTTTACATCCTGTTGTATAAGTTGTAGTTACTGCCGCCTATTGGATTGGAGGATGACTGCTCAAACTACTTTTTTTGCAGTAACAGTGAAGATACAATTCCACTGAGAAAAATCACCAAAACCTGAATTCTCTTGAAAGACCATCTTCGTCAGACAACATTTCCCTTCTGTGTTCTAGTTAATTCTCTTTCTTCCACATGTCAAGCATTTTGGGCTTAACATGTACAGAAGCTGGTTGCCTACATGTACCGGGTAGATTTGCTTTACAGAATTTATGTCTTTATTGTGTATTTGACTTTAAAAATCAAGGCTGCATCCAGCATCAAACTAGGTCACATTGCTGTAATAGTAGCCTATGTTCGTATGACCTTCAACCACTCGGATTATTTGTGTGTCAGTGCATTGGTGTGTACTTATAATTGTGTTTGTGTTGAGTGGGTGTATGCAATGTAGTAGTTGCATAGTTGTTAATTAAAGTAGCTAGAATGGTGTCAGACTTGCAGCACGCAGCACCCAAGAGCAGCAAAGGACACATGGACTCAGTTCTGGAAGACTGCAGCAGCTCCCAGCAGATAGACAGGCTTCGCCCGAGGGCATAGCCATAGCACAAAGGTAGGTTAACAGTGAAGCACAAGGAGCAGCAGACCCAAGGCCAAACAGCCAACCCGGTTTTCAATGGAGAAGGGTTGCCTAAATTGTCTCTGTGTCTCTTGCAGGGAAAGGTATGTTGCAATCCCACTGAGAAAATCACCAGCTAACTCTACTCTGTTTATAAGATCAGCTTCACCAAACCACTATTACTCTTCTACCCTTTATGTTCCGCTTTATTCTGTTATCTTCTGATTCAGATAGGTTGGCTGTCCTGGTTTTGTTGCGTCTATCGGCACGTAAACCGTGATGAACTTCTCTCTTGAAACTTTTTGGTTTCAAAAGAGAAACCAAAAAGTTTGTTTTTTGGTAAGGCACAGCCCTTAGGTGGTTCCAAAGTGTCAAAAACAGGTTTTCTTATCACTTTGGGAAGTATTCCTCTACGTTGTCCACCTTCTCTTCTTGTATATCATCCATTTGGAGACCATTCTTAAAAAGCATAACATGGCCTTTCTCTGTTTTGCTGTTGAAGTCCAAATTTATCTGTATATTCCAGCCAACACCCACACTGCTATTCAAACCTGTCTTAGAGATGATAAGACATGATTTAATGAAACTTTAATTTAAACAAACACTAATTGGAATCAATGTATTTGGACAATTCAACCTCCTATATTCATATTATCAGCTCTTTAAATGTAATGAACAGATCGACAGTGTTGTAAAGTCAAGCTTTTCAGCTCTGTCAGCTCACTAGTAAATTATAATCCTAATTAATTTGTTTTTTTAACATTACAGAAAAGTTGCCTGTATTGTTCCTTAAATCAAAATAATAAAAATTATTTTTCACACCTTAAATGAAAAAAAAATGCATTAATAAAATTTTGAGAAAGTCAATCTATATAAATTTCAACACAGTAGAGATTTCAAGAATTAATAGAAAACATTGAACAGGAGGGCATTTTGTATTTTCTTTGGGTAGTTTAGCTGGAGTCCATATGTGAGCCCGAAAAGGAACATAGAGCTGACAGTCAGC
This sequence comes from Poecilia mexicana, assembly GCF_051168715.1. Taxonomy (NCBI): domain Eukaryota; kingdom Metazoa; phylum Chordata; class Actinopteri; order Cyprinodontiformes; family Poeciliidae; genus Poecilia; species Poecilia mexicana. The sequence continues at coordinate 8,032,480 of NW_028263376.1, read as the reverse complement.
TAGAGCTGACAGTCAGATAGACAATTCACTAATTACATGACACATAAAACTATTCCGAGTGATGTGATATTGTTTTTCAAATTTTGGTCAAAATAGTGCAATGATGTAGACCATCTAAAAAGTTATTTCCTGTTCTGATGGGCCGGTGCTTAGATGATGTCATACTATGACAACTCATTTGACCTTTTTATGTTAAAGTTATATCATTTCCTTTGCTTTGGCAAATACGCCATGTTCGCTGCTTGGCCACACCCCGGCCCAAGCCTCCATGGGGCCGTAAGCGAAATTTGGTTTTGGGGTTCTCTACTAACAATGTGGACTGGCTGCAATCAGTGTAGTCCTAATTTTAATATATGCATTGAAGGTGTGTCCTCTCCTTCTAAACCTCTAAGCAGTTTCAAATTACTTAAATAGGATGGTCTAGATCAGTGTTTCTCAACCCTGGTCCTCACCGCCCCCCTGCTCTGCATGTTTTAGATTGTGCCTCTATTCCAGAGCAGCTGATTCAAATGATTGCATGACCATCAAGTACTGCAGAAGCCTGTTAATCACCCAGAGATACAACTCAGGTGTGTGGCAGAAGGGAAATACCTAAAATATGCAGGACAGGGGGGCGGTGAGGACCAGGGTTGAGAAACACTGGTCTAGATGATTTTGTTACCTTCTTTAAGAGCTGTTCAAAACCAAAAATAAAGAGAAAGAGAGAGCAAAGGTCAGAAAGCAGAGAGAGCAAAAGTCACTCTCAAAGCAGGATGTTCTTATGCCAGTTACATCTGGAGTCTCTCCCTTTCTAAAGATTTGAACAAAGACCCTAGTTATCTTACGAGCCCAGACAGAGATTTATATTTCACCTAGACCTTGCTCATTTTCCTGGCTGAGCGATTCATCAAAAAACAGATTCCTGCTTCAACCTAAAGTGACATGGAGGCAATTTGGAACCCAATTTTCTTATTTTAAAACAGTGATAATTTGATCTAATATTGTATATATAGTTAAGTTTAAAAATTAGCATATTTTAAATTCATTTTCCTAACTATATATATATATATATATATATGGTAACACTTTATTTGAAGGGGGTTGAATAAGATGACACTGTCATAAACACCTGTCATGAACATGAATAAGATTTCATGAATATTTATGACTGTTGTCATAAAGCGTCATTCGGTAAATTTACATTATTCAAAATGTCTTTGTTATGACAACTTGAAATTAACCAAGAAATCATTACTGCTATAAATTTGTTATAAAAGTATTATTGATTGCACTTTAAAAATTAGCCAACCAATTGGCAAAGGTTTTGCCAACCAATTGAGGGACAGCTGTGAAATCAGAATCACATAATTGAAAAATACAAAGTTTGTACTGACAAGGATTCATTTGGTTTACACAGAGGTTACTTATTCTGCTTTTGAAATGTTTGACATTTTGATTGTTACAGAATCTCATGTTGTTTATGTTTTTAGTACTTGATAAAATCAGACTTTAAAAGGCAACTATGTGATAATTCTTCACAAAGAATTGTGAAACTGTTTTCATCTATTGGCAAACAGGCTGATTCCATAAATTAGAATATGACTGAAAAGTTCATTTGTCAGCAATTCCATCACCAAGTGAAAGACATTATATAGATTAATTAGATTACTTCCGTTATAACATATTTATATTTCACAGTATGTTTAATACCTGCTAAAATGTTATTTTCGAAAGGTACCATTAATCTGACAAGCCTGATCAGGACGTTTATCCTAATAATAACAAATGTCCTAATAACAAATTAGGATATTTGTTATTCAAATATTCTAGTTTTTCACATTTAAGTTTCTGGCATTATTTTTAGCACTAAAAGAAAGAAAATGCCCTCCAGTAACTGTGGGTGCATCAATTGAATTTCTGAGGAAAATTCAATTTCTTCAGAAATGAAGAAATTGATTTCAAAATATCACCCAGCAAGCCATCTTATTTTTACAACTAATTCGTTTTTTTTTTTTTTAAATTACATCAGACGATTTCTGACTTGAGGTGGTTTTATTTTCTAATTACCCTTTTTTTTTTTTAGTGATAAAATTTTTATCTCTCGAGCTGTTTCGCTCGACGTCACAACAGACGTCGTCATGCGTGCTCCGGATTCGAGAATTTACGCAGGACGTGCAGCGGTTGTAAGAGGAAGGAAGATGGCGGATAACAAAGGCGAGGAGGAGATGGAACCGTCAGCTAATGCGGACCCAGTGCCTTCAGGGCAAGCCGAGAAGCAGTCTAGCACAGAAAGCGAAGACAAGGTAATAGATATAGAAGCGGATTCGAAGGGAGATGCAGAAACCGAGTCCCCTACGGACGCTAACGAAGAGCTCAATACCAGCAGTGAAGGAGTGGACGATAGCATTGGCGGGGCAACCGAGGCTACTGCTGCTGCTGCTACGCCTGCTGCCGCCGCTGTTGTTGCGGCAGGGGAAGTTGACGGTAACGCTAGCAACGCCGCTAGCCCCACCGAGACCAGCAACGGCAACCCAGAACCGTCGGCAGTTGACGCTGTTCCTGCCGCGGATGCTCCTGTTAGCGGAAACACAACTGAAACATCTCCAGCTCCGACAGCCCCAACGGCGGCGGCAACGCCGGTGTCCACTCCCATTAATTTACTGGATACGTGCGCTGTGTGTAAACAAAGTCTCCAAACTCGAGACTGTGAACCAAAACTTCTGCCCTGCCTACACTCGTTTTGCCTGAAATGTATCCCGCAGCCGGACAGACAGATAAGCGTACAGGTGCCTGGTCCACACGGTCAAACGGATACGCATATAGGTGAGTGTTGCTGGTTTAAGGATCTACGTGTTAGCCAGGCCTGTAGGCAACTTTAAGCTGTGGAGGATTTGGAGAATGACATCTGTTTCAAATGGTGCTCTCTGTTAGATTGTGCGTCAGATATTCTCACCTTTCCTTTGAAAAGATGTTGCTTCTTTTTAATTTTTTTACTATGGCTGATGTATTTAATCAATGATTAAAACAAATCCACCGATGTGTGGTCAAAAGTTATGTCGTACATAAAATTTTAGATTGATTGTATTGTAATAAGCTGTGGCTAATGTCATGGTCATTAGTAATATTTTTTCCCTTCCTTGCTTTGGTGCAGTGACTCTAAATAGCTGGTTAGATCAGACATCTTGAGCATTATTAGGCAACAGGTTTAGAAACAGGTAAATCTGTTTCTTAATTCTAAATCTATGTACATATAAATCTTGGATTCGTCTTTAAATAATCTATTTGGAATGACTGGTTTTTACGGCTTCAGTACACATATCTCTAAGAACTGTCTAGACCTCAACAAATGCATTCAGGCTCCCTGTGCATGTATTATTTATGGTGATGGTTATCTGATCCCTAAATAAAGATTCTGAAGGTAGAGAGGTACAGTCCATGGGCCAGAGGCCTAAATTTCACATTTTGGTCCGTTTCAGGGTGGCAAAGTCTAACCGTGTTTTTTAAAAATATACATGTCTCTAATATTTTGGTATGATGGCCCTTCCAAAATGGTAGCTGAGTCATAGTTATGAGCTCATGAAGTTAACAACCTCTTTGGACAAATTCTGTTTTTTGAGACTGGTGCATGTCCTGTTCAGGACATGCACCAGTCACAATGCATTGCATTGTGACTGGTGCATGCAATGCATTGCATGCAATGCATTGCATGCATGCATTGCATTGCATGCAATGTATATTGCATGCAATATACATTGCATGCAATATACATTGCATGCAATATACATTGCATTGTGACAATGCAATGCAAATGGCATTTGCATTGTCACAAGTCTATAATATAGTGTTTGCTATCATAGTAAAGGGGATACTCTTGGCTTTCATTTAAACCAGGTTTTTCCCATCCTGAGCTACCATTATAGCCCACGATGACCACATAGAAACATGGCAGCATGGTAGGCTCTGTGGGGGATTCCACCTTCACTAAATTACAAATTCTGATGTAAAAAAATAAAATAAAATAAAAGATTATTTGCAGATGATTAGATTACTATTGACAGTATAATTGAGATTATTATATTACATTTCTGCCAGCAGATGATGACGACCTTAGGCATATCGGTCCCTACTATATTATGCTTGCTGATGTTGTTGATTTCAGTCTGGCCCACAAATGAGTTTGTTAAAAAAATAAAATCAATAAGATGGACTAGTAAGGGGATCAAGTCATCACAATATTACAGCTAAGAATACCAAATGTCAGGTGGAAGCAACCTTTTAAATACATTTTTTGTTGTTGAAATGGAAATAGTCATCTCAAACAACAGATGGCTTGTAGTTGGGAGTATTCAGTTGGGACTTTATACTCCCAGCTACTGGGAGTATTAAGTCCACCCAGTAGTTGGACTGAATACTTATTTTTTGGTGTCTGTTTGCCACCAGCCCAAAGCAGAAAGGCAAAAAACCCTCTTTATTATTGGTATTACTAAGCCTGTCACAATAGCAAATTTTGCTGGATAATAAATTGTCCCAGGAGTTTATAAGTGATAATGTTGTTTTGAGACCATTTTCAAGTCATGTAATGGCATATTCTCAAAGATCAAGAAACCTTAAATTCTAATGAACATTTAACACTGGAACTTGAAGGTACTTTAAATATCCAAAATAAACAAAACTACTGAAACTACAAATAAAATGAATTATGAATTCTCTGTGCACAAAATTGTATCTCAAAAAGGGTTAGTTGCTCCTGGCTGAAGACTTTTATCATCCAGTTTCTGGTAGAGAGAGAAAACAGAGGGATAATAAATCATGCAGGTGGAAATTATTGAGCTCAATGATGCAGTTAATTGATTTATTGCTAGTTGTGACGGGTCTAATTAGTATATCATGATGGTAGCGTTGAGCAGTACTCTTCATATCTTATGTTTTGCTTCTGTTGTCCAGCCATGGTATCAGTATTACATCTTTAGTTCTTTTTTCTGTGCAGCGCAAAGTAATTTGCAGAAAGATGCAGCAGTCAATAAGTCATTCTTTGGAATCAGCCAATTTTCCCTGTATTGATTTTGTGATGTACAAGACAAATGGTAAAAAAGAATAAATAAATAAAAAAAATGCCCAGATTAAATGCATCAAAACGTCCACCATTTTCAGTTTATGGGGTGACACTTTATTTGAAGGGGGTTGAATAAGACTGTCATGACACTTTCATAAACATGACATAACACCTGTCATGAACATGAATAAGCCTTCATGAATATTTATGACTGTTGTCATAAAGCGTCATTCGGTAAATTATGACACTTTTAATACAAAGTTGACATTATTCAAAATGTCTTTGTTATGACAACTTGACATTAACCAAGAAATCATTACTGTTTCAAAACTACCACCACTCAAATATCCTGCAAGAAATTCTGCCTGGAAAATCCCGATTGTTGCATTTCTACGTTTATGACCCAGTCTTTCTACAGATTTGAGTTGATGTACAGATCAAGCTGTGAGGCGGGTGCATTGTTGGAAAGCATGACTGTTGTTTGGCAAAAGTCCAAAGAGTCAGCCAGCAGAAGTTCAGCTGATGCACCATCTGAAGTGTTTAGGAGGCTTGTGTTTGTTATTTCTGCCAAAATGTAATGCTTTTTCAACCAAGAGTAAAATTTCATATTCTTTTACATTAAATTAGTGAATGAAAATGCACTCATGAATTGTGCATCAATTCAGCTATTTTAATCCCAACCTTCTATGTGTGTTTTAAGTGTTGATTTTGTTGTACTGATAACACAGTAACTCATATCTGAAGTTAAAAAAAAAAAATATGCCGAGGCTGATACAAGTTTGAAAATTTCAGTGACATACTGATGCTGATTAGAGCTGGCATATAATAAGAAAAAAACCTAATCTATCTTTTACCTCTTCGTATTTTTTACGAAGAGGTAAAAAATATTTTATAGTTGGGAGTATTAGGTCCTGTTAAAGAAGAAAATCTAAATTAATAAATTTTGGAAAAAAGTCTGGCTCTCTCTTCCTCTTTGATCCCAGGTCCTCTCGGCGAGCCACGTGTGGCCACAAGGAAAACAGCAATGCGTGTTGACGTCACAGAATTACGGAGTTTAATCCAATATAAGACAATGCATAAACTTACACAGAAACTGCAGAACCACGGAGACATACATTCATTTACCTGACAGACTTGGAAAAAGAAGGAGAGAAAGGCAAAGACGTCTTTGGAGAATTGCAAGAGCAAATCTAATCTGTTACTTCTGTGTAGAAAGTTTTATCTTCTTTTCTTTAATTTATTCAAATAAGGCGTATCTTTGCTCCTCCAACCAGGAGCTATCTCTGACCCTCTGTCAAGCCAGAAACTCCTGCCGTATTTTCGGCTTTTCACAGATGAGTGTGAAAAGCTGGAACTTCTACCGTATTGTTTTCCCACACAGACAAAAGGCAGTTCAAACGATCCTAGCAAACCATCTGCTGTAACTACAAGTAAAATAAAGGTCAAAAAGCCAGAATACATTACTAATTTTAAAACCACAATTAGGCCATTTGAATCAAGACATGTTAAGTTTTAAAACTAGCTTATTTTAAATTTATTTTCTCAACAGTCCCAACTGATACTCCCAACTACAAGCCATCTGTTGTTTGAGATGACTATTTCCATTTCTCTTTCATCTCATAGCTTGCAATTTCTGAACTGCATTTTGGCTTTTTGAATTTGAATAACATCGTTTTTATAAGAGGAGATCTAGCTGGAATGATCACATTTGGCTTTACAAATCATCTGAACTTGTTATCCTTATTGAGAAAATATGTTGGTCTTTCCCTTTCAAACAGAAATGGTTTTGTAAATCAGAATCTCTGAGCTGTTAAAAGTTTTACTTGATTTCAGAAAAAAACACTAAATGTTTCTCATCTACAGAAATGAAATTGACTCCCTTACTGTTTTTTGGTTTTTTTTTTTCAGCCTTCCATCTCATTCCATAGTCTTTTACAAGTAATATCAGTAAATTGGTTATTGAATTTTGCTGAGGGAAATGGTCAATCATTCAATAATAGGTTATTTAGTAACCAGTTTTAGAACGTTTATTAACCTGACTTGATATAATGGATTACAGGTTGTTCTGTCCTTTCCTGGGTCAGAGCTTTTAGTAAATTATTGATTCATTTATGCCTAGATCATCTGGTTAGTGACACATTAACAGAATTCGTAGTAATTACAAAACACGATGACGACGTTGTCCATTTTGAGGTTGACTGTTTACTTTCAGATTGCGTGGATTGTTAATTCATCTTTCATGTTTTTTTCAGGCAGAAAGGAGCTAAAGATTATTCCTGTTTGATCCAGGTCACTTGGGTGCAAAATGTTAATTTGTTAGGCAGCTGACATTATAATTGTTAGTTATACTTAATTTGAACTGGTGAGGAAAGGTCAGGAACAAATCATTTCTCATATCCTTATCTAATGTAAAAAACAACCAAAACTTTAATTTGTTCATTCAGTTTCAGTCTAATCTTCTATCAAGAATTTCTTCAATATGGTGAAACAAGCAAAGTTTTCCATTTCTGATTCTGAGATCTTATTCCTATTTGAAATTTAAGTTTATAACTAACAATTACTTTAGTTATCCATTGTTTTATCAATTCCTCTGACAATACATTAATTGGATAAAATTTGTCATGTAACCACTAAAAAAAGACTTATTTATGCAATATCATAAAGACATTAGTAGATGCACATAATTCAGTTTACTTTTAAAATGACAAAATAGACATTTATTGCCTAAAATGAAATGATGTAGCATTCCTTTCGTGAATTTGAACTGGGTGAAGCTACAGCTATGCTATTTGCAGAGTTTTGGGTAAAATATATTTACAGACAAAGGTCGTCTGTTGCCTCACTGCTCAAACTCCATAGAACTGTATAGAGACGGAGCAGTGCGGTCTCCAGTCATCACCGTGTGACAATTACCTCAGACCAGGTTCCTGGTCTCCAACCACAGAGCGTAGCTTAAAACATGACAGCTGCAGTCTGGGAGTGCTTTGGATTCAAACTGAATGACCGCGGTGAACCACTGAACCTGTGGAGCTGCTGCGTGTTAACCAGCAGCAACTAAACAATACAACCAGCATATCTGCACCTAAAATGCACCGATGCTGGTTTGCTTGCTTGGGGACCATCATATTGACAATCACTGAGGTGCAGTGGCGGTTTCTGGTATGTGCGACATGGGCAACCGGCGATTATTTCAGTAAACAGTTCATCACAATTAATCCGATTAATTAAGCCCTAATGAGATTGTCAGAGATGTTGATTGAAAAACAAAAATATAAAGTTGGACAAATCAGTCAATTAATCAGCGCTTTAGTTGCGTGTGGTAATGTTGCAGTTCTGTTCCTTTTTTATGTGCTATGTAAAAGAAAAAAAGGAAAAAAAAATATAGCTTTGTTGAACATTAACGAGCCCATGGCAGTTTATTTCAAGCTTTTCCGAAATGGGTTTTAATAAAAGCCTAAGCTAAAATGTGTGGTCACCATGTTGTTTTAGTTAAATGAAAAGTGGCCAGGAATACCAAAACAACAGCGAGCTGCAATATCCGTCATCTCTGGAAGACCCTCATGGGTCATCACTTATGGCCTGGATTTAGCTCCGTAGCTTTGGTGTTGCATGCAGCTTTTTCTTATGCCAGGTATGGCATCTAAAACAAACTCCACCAGGACACAACCTGGGGCAATCAGTTCCCCAAATTTAATCCGACAAACTATTTCTAGTGTGTGTGTATTCTATTTATTTAATTAAAGTAAACACAACCCATATCCTGTTTGGAGAAAATTATTTTGTGCAACATTTTCAAATATGATGGAGAGGGGTCCCATATGTGTTTATTTACACAGATGGGCATGTTTGTGTATTCTAGGGTGGGGAGGGTGGGGGGTTAAGCCTAAACCCAGTCCAGCTGCTTCCACCACTAACCACACATGGGGACCCATGCAGCTGGCGCTCACACAAACCGGCTGTGTGCTGATCAAGCCAGTGTAAGCCAGTTCAAACTGGCCAGAACTAGTTCTTACCACAGACGGGCAGCCGTTTTTTTCCCCTTTTTTCCCGGAGGTTTGGGGGGTTGGGGTGGTGATTTATTGGTTTATGAGGTAGAGTAGGAGCAAAATATCTCTTTTGCATTACTTTTAAAACGCCTGCAGTTTATCTTGCTCAGATGGAATTGGGTGGCAGAGTTAAAAGGCAAAACTAATTATTCGTTGGCGCCAGTTACTGCAGCTCCGATTCCTCTAATTTCATTAAGGAAGTTGAATAAAGCGATTAAGCGAAGCAGACATTGTTTTTTTCTTTTTTTTTTTCTTTTTTATGGGCTGCGTGATTTAATATTCTAATAAAAATGCCAAGGGATGATGAGATAGAATTTTCGGGAAATCGAAATTAAATTGATTAGCTCCCATGAATAAGCGGGCCTTCCCCACTGCACCAAGAGTTTTCATTAAAAGCAGTTAAACAAAAGGAAATTATGGAAATCCAGAAAAAAAAAGTCAGCTGAAGGGTTCTTTTGTTTGAAGCAGCGCCGATTGAATTAACTCGGGTTATCGGTTTCCATGCGATTCTGCCTGTTGGCTGCTTTGCTTCAAAAATCTTGTCATCAATAAATCCCAGCAGGTGAATATGAGCACCAGTCCTTTAATTTTTAACCCCATGTTTTCTCTTTCTTTCTAGTAAATGTCATGCGGTGCTCGGTTTGCCACCAGGACTACAAGCAAAGTGACATTATCGACAATTACTTTGTCAAAGACACAACAGAAGCTACCAGCACATCTGATGAAAAAGCTGCACAGGTATTGCAAACAGTCGTTTTGGTCCAACCTGAATGCTTCAGTTCTTTTCAGCTCTCTGCCGAACAAGCTGTAATGCTTATTTGCGTTTCTCTGTTTGTGTTGCTTCTGTGTTTCTAAGGTGTGCACAAGTTGTGAAGACAACGCTGGGACTGTAGGCTTTTGTGTGGAGTGTGGAGAATGGTTGTGTAAAACCTGCGTGGAGGCCCATCAGAGAGTGAAAATTACCAAAGACCACAAAATCCGTACAAAGGAAGATGCCGATGCTGCGTCTGGTAGGAACACTTAAGAGTTAGAAGCTAAACTCCCCAAAGCCTGAGACAGAAAATCTTTTGGGTAGTATTTATTGGACACTACGAATAATGTTGTCATGGTTATTAGAGAGCGGATTATCATGAAAACCCTTGAGGGTTGAACCATAATTCGATTTTGTTTATTTATTTTTCCCGGATGGACTCTTGGTTTGATGGCTGAGCCAATAAGATCATTTTGTCCATAAATATGACAAAACATATTGGTAGGACTTCAACAATGGGTTTTTAAAAAATGTAATGTATGTTGATACTGTTTTCAACATACATTTCAACTTTCAACAATGATTTTAAGTTTAAAAACTTAAAATCATTGTATCTGATTATTCTTGCACACAGCTATGCTCAAAATTATTCATACCTCAGACACATTTAGATTTTAATCAATATTTTCTATTGATGACCATGTTTGCTCTGAATGGAAGCAATACTAGTAATGACAGATCCAAAATGAAAGTGGAGACATCAAAATGGAGAAGAAATGAGGAAGTGTGACATTTTGTGAATCCCAACTTATGTTTCAGTCAAACTACATCATTATTGTGAGAGGAAGATGCTAAACTTCCATGAAAATAGGGTTCGGCAATATGGACTTAAAGTTTTATCACAATATTATGTAGCACTATTGTGATAACGACAATTGACAATAAGAACAATTTATCACTGCTACTTTTTTAAGTAACTAAAAAGCTTTGGCTGTATGACACAGCATTTGCAGCCACACAAATACTCTTGAAAAACATCAGACCTGTATTTCTTTAGGACAACAGTCACATGAAGAAGTGATTTGTGTCACTATACTGCAGCACACAGTAATGCATGTAATCATATTATCAAGTTTAGGGCTGAAACGATTCCTCGAATGATTCGAGTACCTCGATTACTAAAATTCCTCGAGGAAAATTTGCCTGCCTCGAAGCTTCGTTAATTTATGTTTTATTAGTTAGCGCACCGTGTTCCGGCCGGGACTTCATTTGCGTTGCGCGGAGCTCTCACTTCCGCCTCTGAGTTGTTGACAAAAGCTAAGTCTCAGCGGCATAAAGTCCAATCTTCAAGATTGGCCCGTGGGGATTTTATTGATTGATGATAATGCCCGACTTTTTATCGTTTTTGGGGAACCAATAAGCATCCTTAAAATGACTGGGGGAATGCCTGGAGTACGGCAGCATTTCTCCTCCGGGGCTGCTGGTTGAAAGCGAACGGCGGGAAGAGCGCTGAGGTGAGCGGATAGACTGAACAGGGCGGGCGGCTGAGTAGCTGATGCTTACCGTGTAAATGTAGCTTTACCGACGAACCGCACAATAAATTTCATATCCCGGTCTGAAGAAACGGGTGGCGGAGCGCATCGTACATGGCTGGTAGATGAGTTTCTGAGTGTGACCAGTGAAGGTGTCGTAAATATCCCGTATTGCTTCCCCCCGTGTTCGTCCCCCGGTCTAACGGTTCGTCAGTCCGCTGGTCTATTTCCTCCCCTCCAAACCATCTTACGTTCGTTCATTCGCCCTCTCCTCCCACTCCAGGCGGCATTTCCCGTATTTTCAAACCCAAAGCGTGACAGGTTAGGTGGCAAGGTGAGTTTAATTAATCTATTAAACTCACTGAAGATGAATACATAAACTAAAAGCTGGATTGTAGACATTTTTTATAAGCATATTTGTGAGCCTGCCTCTTTGTTATTAAATTCAATATAATTTCAGATTTTTCTATAACTTTTCTTCTGGTTAACTTAGAAAGTGAGCTATTATTGTTACAGGTTAGTTTTCTAAACTACAAAAAAGCAACTGTTAGGGATGCTCAAATATGAAAAATTGGACTGATATTGATATCTGATAGTAACACCGGTATTATGCCAGATTTACCAATATTTCATTTTATTATTATTTTTTTATCCGATTACTCGATTAATCGTAAGAATAATCGATAGATTACTTGATTACTAAAATATTCGTTTACAAGAGCCCTAATCAAGTTTATTGGCTTTTTGATACTCTCATTGAACAAAAGGTGGATAAAATAGTAAAATAACACTCCCGACAATACGGACAGTTTTGGGGGTTTTAAACATCAATAACTGGAATTTATTGAGACAACAGCAAATTAAAATTCTTGTCATAAGTAATGTATCATGATAAATTTGATAAACATGCTCACCCCTATGCAAATAACGCAGCAAACAAAACGGATGTCCATATTATTCATTTTTTGTGTTCCTTCTACGCCATGTCTGGTTTGGTCCAATCAGGCGACATGTGTAGCAACTGTTCAAAATTTTAAATGTTGTTCTTTGATATGTTTTTTTTTTTTTTTTTGTTATTAAATTTCTTCCTTCCATTGTTTCAACAGATTCTGTCAACACGACAGGACAGAGGCCAGTTTTCTGTCCCATCCACAGGCAGGAACCTCTGAAACTTTTCTGCGAGACATGCGACACTCTAACGTGTCGGGACTGTCAGCTTCTGGAGCACAAAGAGCACAGGTAGGCCAACGCTCTTGCACACATCTGTTTTACAGCTAATAAAGCAGTTTTTTTTTTTTCCTAGTAATTTGTTTGGGGAAATTATTTGCATTTGTCAGGACGTTCAGACAAAAGCTGTATTCTGTGGAGGTATTCATAAGGCAGCACTAAATATGAGCATTAATTGTTTTTCCAGTTTTGAAAAATTACAGTCCATGACTTACAATTTGGATTTCCTCAGAAACACTAGTGGAGGTTCAAGTAAGATGCAGCTACAGCTTAGCATTATATGATGCAGTGAATTACTGTTAAGTCAAGAAGAAACAGATGTGCCTTTCACATGTTAGAAGTAATCTTTTAGCTGCAAATGCTTCCTGTGCTCCCAATGATGAAGTGTACTTAACAGGATGTATGTATTAGGGCCATTGTTACAGTTCTGCTAAAAAACTAAAAAATATTCTTTTATTAATCTCTTGACATTTTCTAGAAAAAAAAACAAGGACATTTCAGAGCTTCAAAAATCAAACATTTGCCAGATAAAACAAGGGAATTTTGAGATTAATCTAAAACAGTTTCTAGAAAAAACGTGGAAACTTTCCGCTTTTGAAACAGAAAATTTCCAAGTTTTTTTCTAGAAAATGTACTACTTTCTCTTTTTTTTCTATCTACATTGGGCCTGAAATGCTGTGAAGCATTCTTACGACAAAAAAGCCGTAAGAATGAAAAAAAAAGTTTATTTTCTATTAAAAACAGGAATTGAATCAAGGTTTCCCCGAGAAAACGTGCCAAGTCTGGTGTTCGGGGCGCCGAGGCGGTCCATCATGTTTTTGCACTAAAAGGTGTTAAGAAAACAGCCTTTGTCCAGCAGTTAAATCACACGGATTGAACTGCTTTATGAGATAAATCCGCTGCAGTGCGCGTGGAGATGCACAGCAAATGGGAGATTTAATTTAATGCTCTTAATGTGGCTTTAGTAGCTCTTCCAATTCGTGTCTTGAGTTTTTAAGAAGGTTGCTTGAACTTTATGGGACGAGTTTCCCGATCTTTGTGTGGCCGCGCGCATTAACTCTGGCTGACTAAGTGGACAAAGCATTTGGTATGGTTTGATGAATCATGCACCCGGAAAAATAATACTAAAAATAATAATATCATATAAAACCAGCGTGATGCGTGACTACGAGGTGAGCATGAAAGCTCCTCCCTGGCTGAACCTGCATGATGAGGTTAGCGCTGGTCCGTTAACCACTAACACACCAGCCAACCACTGGTGTGTTGGCGTGTTGAGATGTAAATGCTGCATATAATTCTTTGTTCACAGAGATAAATCATTCTCACCGCTCCCTCAAAACTCACCTCTGAAAGCGCAACTTCAAATTTTTCCTGCAGTTCACATAGAGCTGCACAAACGGAGCTATCACGGTGGGTTTTAAACTCTTACCTTCATGTAGAGTTCTCAAAAAAAAAAAACATAACTCCATAATTACTAAAATAATCTTTAATTGCAGCCCCATTCTTTTTTTCCATATTTAAATATGTGGAAAGTGGATGCATAAGCATTATGGTCCTACGGCATCGTGTCTTTCTACCCCATAGAAATGGAAAACGTGCAAATTCACTAGAAAAACCAACTGTGAAATTGTTGAGAAAATCAAACTTAACTACAGCATTGTTTGTTTCATGGAATCATGAAACCTTCTTAAGTTTTTATTATTATTATTATTATTATTATTATTATTATTATTGCACTCCTCCCAGAAAATGAATTTATGAATATTTCTCTATAAAACCTTGACTCATTTTTGGACTCATGTCCATATCTGTTTACTCCTGGTGACATGTAACCTTTCAGGCCTGTAAACTACACAAGAGCTGACAAATGGATTTATTTATGTGACGTTGCTAGAACACATTTTGTTTATCGTACAAGCAAGCCAAGTACAGAACTGCCTGATAAACCAAGACGGTGGGAAAACAGCATTTTTCTTTTCCCTAAACCCTGAAAATAAGGATAACTAAGTTCCTGCAGAGTATGTACAGGCCTTCAGAAGTTAATTTAGTTTACTGAACCTGATTGTGACTTGGTTTTGTTCTGTCGTCGATCAGGTACCAGTTTCTGGAAGAAGCTTTCCAGAACCATAAAGGAATCATCGAAGCCAACATGGCCAAACTACAGGAAAAAAAGAACTATGTCCATTACTCTGTGTCTCAGTTGCAAAACAGGTGGGTTCAGGTTTCTCTGTGTTTCATCTATTGGACACAATTTCTGAACAGTTTTGTGTTTGACTTGTATTTGTATGGAATAAATTTGTGTGTGTTTTGTTGTTTGTTTTGTTTGTTTTTACTTAATACAGGTTAAAAGAACTTGGTGAGACTCATAGAAAAGTGGAACATGAGATCAAGATTGCAGTATTCACTCTTATAAATGAAATCAACAAAAAGGGCAAAGCGTTACTTCAGCAGTTGGAGGTAAGACTGTATTAAAACTTATTTTAAACTTAAGAATCACTAATTCTAAATGCTAAAATCTAAGTAGATTGGAACATAGCTGACACTTGTTATGAGATTTAATGACAGTGCTGTGATAGAAGACTGGATAAAAATACAAAAGTTTTGCACTTTGAAGGAAGATGCTTTTTGATTTACATTTGAAGTTAATATTTAATTTACATCTGATATATTTTTTGGAACTTTTTGTTTTGCTTTTTTCTTTTTTTTTTTTTTACATCAGAACCTTAAACTACAGAGCCCCTTAAGGAACATATAAGAAAAAAGGAAAAAAATGAACTTTCTCATGCGCACCATATACTATCTTGTGCACACCATATACACATCACACGCATGAGAGCTCACCCCCCATTTCCCTGCTGTGGGGCAAAAAGCTGTGATGATTACCATTCGTTTTAGCTGTCAAATTGTCAAAGGAGGCTATGTCTTACATGTATGGGTGATATATAAAAGAAAAAGGGACGCAGTGCTTTGATAGTAATTTGTCAACACTACCACAATTGGATAGCAAGAGCAGGAAAATGTTTTATTTAAATTAAAAACGGTGAGGGAGAGGGAAGTAGGTCAGTCATGCTAGCTTGACCTTGACAGTCATGGCATCAACTGTGAGGAAAATAAGTATTTGAACTCCCTCCAGTTAACCAAGGCCTTTTGTCTTTTTTAATGTCAAGTTGTCATAGGAAAGGCATTTGAAATAATGTTAGTTTTCCATTAAAAGCTTTATTATTTACCGAATGACGCATAATGACAACAGTACATAAATACTATTGAAGACTCCTTCATGTTCATGACAGTGTCATGCCAGTCTTGCACACCCCTTCAAATGATCTGGTAATTTTAAGCTTTACTTGTGTTATGTCACCAAAATCATACAACACAAAATATGATTGACAGAAAACCTGTCTGAACTGTTTCCTTTCACATGTCTGAATTTTCATGCTAGCATTGATGCTCTTTTATGTGTTAATATTCAGTTGTTTGTCATTGAATTCCTTCCATATTTTCAACCTAAGCAGCTGAAAATTGTTAGATGTTTTTTTTATGGTTTTAGTTCAGATTCATCCTGTTTCTCCTTATTGCAAAGCACAAACATTCAAAGGCCCTCCTTACATGGCAAGGTGCAATGTGGTTTGGGATCATTTAGGAGGCAACTTTGAGCTCTGTAATTCACTGATTCTTGTCCGGCAATGCTAACCAAACCTCCATGTTTATTCAGAGTGTGAACAAAGAGAGGAGCTTGAGGCTGATGGGTCAGCATAAGGACACCACCCAGCTGGCTCAACAGATCCACCATGTGCTCAACTTCTGCAACTGGGCCATCACTTCAGGCAGCAGCACTGCATTGCTCTATAGCAAGAGGCCGGTATGTTTCTCATAAGACTCACTTATTCACTCATGTAGCATGCTGACCCAAGTAGTTTCCATCAAAACCATTAACACACACACACACACACACACACACACACACACACACACACACACACACACACACACACACACACACACTAATTAATTTTACTTGAAGAAGGTCCCAGTTTCTATTAGTTAGCTTGTTAATTTTTTAAGAACACCGAAGTAACGTAAGATGAAGGTTGGCAAGTTGCGCTTAATAACAGTTTATAACCTCTAAGTGGGCATAGAGTAACATACCAGGACAAACAACATTAGCTTAGTATTTCCTTTTTAGATGCGCATAAGCTTTTAGTTGGTCTTTTATAGCCATAATAATTAATTTAATAACCTTACTCTGTTTGTGCCGATGGATGTAGATCATGTACCAGCTTCGCCAGCTCTTTAAGGCGAGACTGGAGCCAGCCCCACAGTCCAATGGAGTTGTACGGTTCTTCTGTGACCCAACTTTTTGGGCTAAAAATGTTGTTAATTTAGGTGAGTAAAACACTCTAAATGTCCCTTTAAATTTTTTTTAAAAATGAGTAATTTTTTAAAATTGTTTTTGTTTTGAGCTATTGCTTTTAAGATGGCATTTCTCAAACTAATATAGAGAGAAAAAAAATTACTTTCACATCTGTTTTCACAGTGTTTCCCATTTTTAAATGATGGTAAGTGATGGCTCCTTTTGGCTTTTTTTATTTTTTAAATCCTAGGTAATTTGGTCATTGAAAAACCTCCTCCAGTTCCACAACCTCCCGGTGTGATGGTAGGCGGACCGGCCATTTCACCGGGCCAAGGTCACCCCGGCAAACATCCAGGGCAGATCAACCTGGCTCAGCTCAGGCTGCAACACATGCAACAGGCTGCGTACGCACAGCAAAAACATCAACAGCATCAGCAGCAGCAACAGCAGCAGCAGCAGCAGCAACAACAGCAGCAGCAGCAGATTCAGCAGCAAATGCGCATAGCCTCCCAAATGTCCCAGCAGCATCCCAGGCCAGGCGGCCCACCTTTGGTTCAGCAGCAGGTACGGTGAACTTGCCAGTAATAGAATGTGAATTTGTTTTATGCCGTTTGTTAAAATGGTGTCTTTTGTTTGAAGTTATCTATTTGTAGCGTTTTAAAAGTTTGTCTCGAGTTTTTAGGAGACTGTGATTTCTGATAATTTTATCAATACTGAAAGATTATCTAAACAAGTTTAAACTTAATGTGGTATGCGTACCAATAACATTCATCCAACTTAGAAAATGCCCATTTGTTTTCTGTTCTTTTTACTTCAGGTTTATTCAGATACTTTCCCTCTTAATTTTAATTCACTAGATTGTGAAGATTATGATGGAGGCTATCTCTGCCTCTGATAGAGGCTAAGCAGCTCGAACTTCGTTTCCAGATGTTGTCAAACAGTATTTTTATAAGGCTGCCAGGTCAGAAGCTTCTACACACACAGTGACACTGATCAGTTGGAATCTGATAACACTGCCTGTATCAAATAATACCAAGAAAACGGGAAACATTCATTCAAAGTCAGATGCAGGTTGCATCAAAATAAACAATCTTGAGTTACTAAATCAAAACTCCCTGAGAGCATGGATAATTGTTTTGTGCTGGCTCTTGCGCAGTAGGAAAGAGCAGATTAGCTGCCCACGCAGGCTACAAAGTGAGATTCAGGTGATTGGTTTATGTGATCACCGATCATACACTTTTTCACAGAAATTGACCGATTATGATCAATATACGTGTGTGTGTGTGTGTGTGTGTGTGTGTGTGTGTGTGTGTGTGTGTGTGTGTGTGTGTGTGTGTTTTTTTTCCCCCTGACTAGCCTCCAAGGCTCATCAGCATGCAGCAGCTACAAAGAACTGGAGCTATGAATGGTGGGACCAACCCTTCTATGTACCCCTCCTCCCATCATATGCGTCTGGCTGGTCCACCACAAGGCCGGATGCCCACAGCTCAGCCCAGACTTAACGGACAGCAGTATGCGCCTATGATGCAGCCTCAGTTACAAAGACAGGTCGGTACACACACACACACACACACACGCATTTGAATTGTGTCGGAATGAGTGTACATATTCTCTGTTCTGATATTTTATAGATATGACAGATGAGGCTGATCTAAACAGCCAGGAACTCATGTGGGTGGATTTTACATAAAAATCCACTCAAGACTGCATAACTAAGACTGTAGTTATGTATAGTCTTAACTATGCATTGTTAAATCAGTCTAACTAAACAATTTGTAGTAACAGTAAAGTTTTGTCAGTTTGTGTTTGTTTTGTTGTGGTCTGCTGTGGTTCTCTTTTAGATGAAGATACTTCTAAAACTTTACCTGAAGATGATTTAATTCCACTTTTTAAAAAAATCTGTCCAAGAAGAGTAATTTGTTTAGCTGAAGAAGTGGTAAATTTGAAGATCAAAGATCTTAAATGCACAAAAAATGAGAAATTTCAAAGCAAAAATGTCAGAAAAACTAAATACGAAAAGTGTACAGTTCATCAAATATCAGAATAAAGTCAGGCTGATTGTAATCCGTGATCCCTAAATACATCATTCCAAGTCTAGTAGTAATGATCCGTATCGTTCTGTAATATTATTATGGAATGATAACTCTGATTAAAATAACATAATTTCACTGTTTTGGCACAAAATTGATTAAAAAAAATTTTTGTTTATATTTTATTTAAAACAGAAAGTCAGAAGTTAAACTATTATATGAAAACTAAAATAATAAACTGAATATTCCAGGAACAAGGCTGTTCTCAGAGAGCCTACTAAAAAACATTGTTTGGTCAAACATAGTAGAGCTGTTTCCAGACTGATGGGCGTCTTCTAATCTTCTCTCTTGTTTTTGCTGTACTGATGATGAATAAATGTAGACAAGCCAACAACAGTTTCTAAAAGTCTTATCCAAAAAGATTTCTTGGCTCTCCATGAATTTTAATGGATAACTAAAGAAATTTCCTTAAAAAGCTACTGGCTGATAATAAAATAAAAAGCTAAGTTTTTTTGTAAGATTATAGATAAAATCAATCAGTTTTAGATTGAGCATATATATGTTTTGTTAGTGCGTTTAAGATGCATGCTCATCCTCAGAATACAGGGAGATCTTATCAGTGCTGTTAGATCTTCACCACTCTGCAGACATGGAAATGTGCTGTTTTTTTGTTTTTGTTTGTTTGTTTGTTTTCTTTTCTTTTTGTACATGTGAGATGAGGCAATAGAAACCTGCACTATATCGAGCCCCCCTTTTTTTTTCTGTGTCCAGATGTCTTTAGAATCTGAGATGAGCCACCAAAGGTTTCGTTTCTTACTCCAATCAGGGGTTTGGCACTTTTTTCCTTCTTTGTCATTCATGTGTCTTGTGCAGCATGTGTGGTTGATCACCTGCATGATCATGAAGTCGTGTTGTTTCTAAGGCACATTCTGAATAGTTGTTTGTTTGTTGCTTTTTTTTATTTTTTTAAGAGTGACCTTCTCTTTAATGTTCCCAATCTTCCTTCTCCTCCCATTTGTTTTTCCTTATATCTTAATTTACTTTTTTCTTTTTTTGTGTGTCCTTGCCCTCCATTTTTTCCTCTCCGTCTTTGTGCAGCATTCCAACCCCGGACACGCTGGCCCCTTTCCAGTGGCGTCCCTGCACAACGCCAGTCCCACGAGTCCGACCAGCGCCAGCATGGCCGGTGCCCACGCTCACCGCGGCCCTGCCAGCCCCATAATCGGTCCCATCGAACTCATCCCCTCCGTCACTAATCCTGAGAACCTGCCCTGCCTCCCTGAGATACCGCCCATCCAGGTGTGCATATTTTAAATTAAAATGTTTAAATTACACAAAAGTTAGAATTGTCAAAACACTTTAGCAAGACATGGATTAATCCAGCTGTATTCAGGCATTTGCAGGTGCAATGATGTGAACAATTTGAGTGCTTATGCTGCGGCCAAACGGTCCCACAACAGATTCTTACATCCATAGCTCTTGTATTGGCCTACAAGTGAACTTCACATGGTTGAGGTAATATTTCGCTGAGGTGTGGACCCATCGATCGTGTCAACCCCGATTTCTGTAAATTTGGGAAGTCGGGCGATGCATGTGAAAACAATATTTTCCACCGATCTCATTTACATTTAGGTAGCCTCCAAGCTGCTGCATTTTGGCATTTTCTTTTTGCATTAGAAGGAAACTTAAAACTCAGGACACTTTTTTTGATGTTTTAAGTTTTTTTATTTTAAATCCTGCTGAGCAGTGCTGCACAATGTGCAAACCAGCCAGAGCCAGTAAAAGACCATGAAAGCTGAGTAATGCTGCTGCCTGCAGATAATGTCATCTAAATGATGGCTAGTTAATCCATGCCGGTATATCATGTTAAGCTGGAAGAACAACTAGTGTTGTTGTTACTTAAGTTGCATCCTTTGCTGCTTATTTAATGCTAGGAGTAAACCCAATCCTCTCTAGTTTCAGTGCAGAACTTGTGCTCGCTTGCTTTCCACATATTTAAAAGAAATCTTTATTGCCACAATAGAAAGAGCAAAGAGTCAGGGAGGAAGAATTAGACCAGAGGCCAGCAGCAGGATGCTGATGCAGGGTCTTCTCAGGTAAGGAGAGATTATGACTAGCAGAGAAAAAGACGTAGGTTGGTGGGAGAAACCAGGCAGGTATCAGGATTCAGAACATTCACTCATTTACCCTCTAGAAAATGTCTAGTCTGACACAATGAGAAGGTCACATGTAGTTTTTTGTTTTTTATTGAACATCAACGATCACTGTTGCCATTATATGCCATGCATACTGTCTCCCTTGCAGACAGTTTGTTTCTCATGCGCCATTGTCTGACTTTGCATTTAAAGAAGTAGGCTTCATAGATTGTAAATAGTTAGTTTTAAAGATTATGCTAAGCTGAATATTGGTTAGAATTTTCTGATGACACAGGCACACTTGAATGTCTCTGTTTAAGTCATTGCTGTCCACTTTGTAATAATAAACATGTTTATTTCATTTGAAAGGCTACAAAAATATTTATTTTTGTATTTATATAAAATAAGAAACCTGTTCACTGCCGAACTCAGATCACTCAGGTCAGGTCGGCTGTAAAACTGCAGTTAGTGAACCCCTAATTTCAACACTTTAAATTACATATTCAAGATCACTAAATGGTAATTAAAGCTACAGGATTTCTGGGTTTTAGAAAGCTGATGCAATGTGTTAACGTGTAGCTTGGATAATTTCTAGAGGACAATTTAACTTGTACAGAACTAAAGTCTTTAACTCTTCTACTGATTATGTTCACATAGATTGGAGTTTGAGGACATATGCTAACGCTAGCACCCTTTCTTGACATGATTACAAGATTTACCTTTGAGTGGATTAAGCATACAGAAACGATATACTCCAGCTTCATAAATTTAGTATTTTCTTTCTTACGTGATTTTTAATGAGCGGTGTTTCAGCCGTTCTTTGCGCTCTCACACATGGCAAGTCTTTCTGACGGTAACCAGACCCTTGACTGAGCAGGTCGCCTCATGTACACCTAGAGAGGAATCAGCAGTGATTAAACTGGTTTCCGTTTCTCTCCGTTTTATCATCGTTAACATCAGTCTAAAAGTGAAAAGTCCCAAAAATCCAGATTTGTTCCGTTAAAACCAAAGTCAGTATTCCAAAACACATTCTTTACTTGCCTTTAATGAGTCCTAAATTATTTTAGGTACTGCATTACATTAGGAAAACATTACTTCATAATAATATTTAATAATTTGATGAATGAAATGTTAAGTAATGGACCTCAAATTTTACAGCCTTCCAAATAGTCCTTTATTGTAATATTGCACTGATCGCTCTATTGTGCAGCTATGCTATTTGATTCATTAGCCAAATCTTCCGGACCCTTTTTAATGTAGTTTGTCATGTAAATATTTCTATCTTTGTTCACGTGGAGTTGGAATAACCACCAAATACCACTGTAATATAACTCTAGTTGAAAACACTCTGCATCTACACACACTCGTTGATGCGCTCCTAAACTCTGACTTTTGTCGTCAGCTGGAAGATGCTGGCTCCAGCAATCTGGGATACCTCCTCTCTCGTTGCATCTCCGCCAGCCAACAACACCAGCTGGGCTCAACAGACATGAACCCCTCTCCCGGACTGTCGACCCTTTCTCCTGGATCGTCAGGTATTCACAAGAGAGTCGTGCTGTATCGCTCCCGCTCACCCCCATCAACTGTTTAGATAGAAAAAGTAAAGTTTGCAACTTTATCACAGTCCATGTTCTTCTCTGGCAGGTCTGTCCAACGCTCACACACCGGCACGACCTTCCAGTACGTCAAGTACAGGCAGCAGAGGCAGGTAATACAACGGGAAGCTTTGTGATGCAATGAAAAGGGGTTTAAAGAAATGGAGAAAGCATTAAAAAATCAGAGCTTCAAATATAACTTGGGAACGAAGACTAGCTGTCTTCGTCTGGGATTTGAGTTGTAGGTAGATGTGCTTGTTAGCTTAATACAGTGTTACGGGTTGTCTGCTTCTTCTTAAATTCATGTCAAAATCTAAAATTAAGGCCTTAAAAAAGTCTTAAATTTGTTTGAAAAATAAAGGTGTTTTTTTTAATGTTGATTACACTGGACAACAGTTGTCTTTTATCTCTTTTTGCAACTGGCAAAAGTCCTAAATTTCATTCATAATGGTCTTAAAATGTCCTAAAAAGTTTTAAATTAGCACAAATTCTGATGTAGACATGGAAAAATATACTTTCTACAATCCGCATATTGATGAAAAACGAGGATTTGCACGGAGAAGCTAAAACCTCACTGCTGCAGAACAAATGAAAGTGCAAAAAGGCAGGTTTTTGTTTCAAATACGCAAACGGAAACCGGTCAAACTAAAGAACTAAATGGACAGTCAAAGCCAACGTCAATTCCTCTCGGCATGCAAAGCATAGGGAAGCGTGCTGAAAAGAGAATAACGCCTCAGATAGAAAGAGCTCCTCTTCTGTATGTCCAACAACTTCTCACCATTTTCTGCTCGTAGAGCCGCCACACAGACATTTATTGATGGCTCTACTCCTGCTGGAAGTAATGAGGCGGATGAGGTACGCTCATGTGCTCTTGGTCAGACCCGGGGAGAGCATTTCATTGTGCAGCAGAATGATGAACACAGGCACGTGTCCAGGAAAAGCCAAAGAGCTTTTCTTGTAAAGATGAAGGATATCTTTGATTTATAGACTCAGTCGCTGAAGGCCAAACTAAGAGCCAAAAAAGCACTCGGTGTCTGCAGCGCAGCAGCGACTTGGAGAGGATCACCTGGGAGAATTCAAAGTCTCTTCTGGTTCTTCTGAATGTAATATTTCAGGCTGTCCTTAAGCATAAAGTGTATTCCATCAGCCGTTAAACGTTTGCATTTCAGTTGGATTTAGTGTTACTTTTCCACATCTGAAGCCTCTGGAGGGAGAAATATTTCTTGATTATTCCATAGAAATTCTGTCTGGTAAAGAAATATTCAGACCAAGTGCAGCAGTGTGATGTAGTTTTTATAGGAATGTTGAAGCCCAATGCAACAAAAGATGTGAAATATATCTTTAGTATGGAAGAGTTTCTTTTACTCAGTAAGTTTATGACCTTACTGCAGTTTTTCTAACTTCTTATATGACTCCTGCTGTTGCTTGCTCATGCCTGCTGATATTTGCAGAGTTTTTGCGTATTTCTTGTAAATAGACTCTTGCTGTTGTCAATCCAGTACAGTTTTTTTTTATTATCCTACTCAGTTGCACATTTCTTTTAATCTACTTATGTCATTTTTAATAACTACACAGCATATTTTTGCTTGTGTTGTACTTTTGCTCCTACTTATATTTAATTTTCTGTTTTTCATAAATATTTGTTTTACTTTGAATATGCATGTTTCCATGTACTTTAACTGTTGCTTGTCAAGACTGTGAGAATATAAATATATTTCTAATAAGAGGGTTTCAGCAAAGTCCTTAATCTTAAAATTAATCATCTATATTTTTCCACATTGTTATGAAAACATGTACAATTCAGTAATCAATAATTTAGGATATTATTGCAAAGTTCATTTATTTCTGTTAATCAGTTCTCCATGTTACATTTAAGATTAGAATCTACATCAGATCAACACAGACATCATGTTTAATACAGAAATATGAACTTGGTGGACTTTGTGGAAATTGTTAAATGTCTGCCTAAAGGATATTTTCAAAAGGTTCTTTTAATCTTAAAAATATACATTTTTGCCCAATCTGGAGTTTTGTGGTAAGAAACTAAGACCAAACTGCTACAAATCTCTTCAAATTATTTAAGTGCCAGACATTTTTGTGCATTTTTATATATTTGGTGACACTATAATCCAGTATAACAAACATTTTAGGATGTAAATAACTGCTTAGCCGTTGAAGTTGTTAAAAAAAAAAACTGAATTGTTTCAATGGCAATCTTGTTCATGAAACTGTTAATTTTTTCCCCCAGTAGATGGAATAACTTGGTGTCTGCTATAAACCCAAAGCAGAAAGACAAACATTTTAAATATTTGTTTATTTTTTTGCTGGTCATCGTGTTATTGAAACGTTTACCAATATCATCAAATATCACGTTTTCATAACATTGTGCAGCCCTAGTGGAACCCAAAACAGCAGCAGGCATTTTTATGGCTTATTTATGTTCGGTTTGTCCTGCCCCCCGTTTCCAGTAAGCTACTAATGGAAAACTGAAGAAATAACTGAGAGGGAACAGTAAACGATGCCATAAGACTGATTTCATCCAAATGGCCACCTGCTGGTTCAGCATAGGTTTTACAGCGTTTTGATTAGAGAGGAAAAAATCTATGTAGCCGCAGTCTAGTGGACTGATAGTCTGCAGGCAAAAAGAGAGCGGTATGAGTTTTATGGTGAGTTTTATTTTGATGTCTGGGTTTTGTTTGTTTTCAGCTCTAGCTCTGCTGGCAGAGCGGGGACAGGTGGTGGATCTGCTGCAGAGCAGCTGAAGGTGAAGAAAGAACCCGGCACTGAGGATGACTACAGCTGCTCCTCTTCTGTGAAGACCGAGCGAGGCAAAGACGCTGGGAGGAGCGCCTGCATGGTATGGACAGCCACTCCCAGGCTGGATGTGTGTTTTAGTTTTAAATGTAGTTACTGGTCAGGTAATTAGGTCAAAATTCTTTTGTGTATATTTTCACTAAGGCTGGGCGATAAATGTCAGCACGCCCGAGGCGGTCATGTTGTTTGACAAGCATGTTTTACAGCTGCTATTTATTTCAACAGTGAGTTTCTTAACAAAAATGAAGTCATCATATTACAAGAATGCCCTTGTACTGTTACCAGATTAAAAACATTTAATGAGAATAAATTGGTCATTTTTTGAGAACTCCATCACTAAAAATAACAAAAAAATAAAATGAGGAATACTGAGCATCTTGTGAAGTTATACTTTGGCGTTAGTTTTAGCGATAATACATGATGCTATACTCTAAATCTATACATCGCCATCAAATTATTTTCAGTTGCAGGACTTGGAATCGATTGCGCTGTCTGTCTGTCTTAGGGCTGAAACGATTCCTTGAGTGATTCGAGTACCTCGATTATTAAAATCCCTCGAGGAAAAATTATCTGCCTCGAAGCTTCGTCCAGTTATGTTTTAATATTTAATGCACTGCGTTGCGGCTGGGTCCTTATTTGTGTTGCGCAGCGTTTTCACTTCTGCCTGAGTTATTGACGAAAGCTAAGTGTTAGCGGCATAACGTCCAATTTTCAGTTTCGGTCCGGGAGGATTTTATTGATTCATGATTATGTCCGGGAATGTCGTTTTTCGGGGGACCAATAAGCATCCTTAAAATGACTGGCGCGATGCCTGGAGCTTTTTCTAAACTACAGAAAAGTAACTGTTGGGGAAGCTCAAATAAGAAAAATTGGACTGTTGTTGGTATCTGATAGTAACACTGGTGTTGTCTTAGATTTACCAATATATTATTTTATAATTTTTTTATCCGATTACTCATTAAATCGTAAGAATAATCAATAGAATTCTCGACTACTAAAATATTTGTTTGCAACAATCCTCCAAAAAGTTTATTTCCAAGAAAGAACTACTCGTCACACCCCAATAAATCCATCAAAGCTTTTTTTCTTGTATTTTTAAGACTTTTTCAGGTACAACTATATCTTTATTCTGCTAATAGTGTGACTATATTCTCGTAATTTAACAAACATTTTTGTAGCCTGGCCCCATTACTCTGTCGTAGAACTCACAAAATGTATGACTGAAATAAAAGCCAATTTTGAAAATATTTCCTGTCATTTAATTTTTTAAAAGAAAGTGAGGAAAGAAAAAAAAATCAAATAAAATCAGATCTGGTGTGGAAAAAAAATGAAGATTTATTGCCCAGCTTTAATGTTCAGTCTTGCCTATTTCAGTGTTAAAGTGGCAGGTTTAAGTTATGCACCGTAAAAACATTTCTCTAAAAAAGTGCGCCTTTGTGTTGTCGCTGTAGATGAGCAGTCCAGAGAGCAGCCCACTGGCCGTTCCATCTGCAGGGCCAGATGCTTACAGGGACGTCGGCGAACGCGTCAAAACGGAGCCCACATCTGAGACGTCTTGCTCTGGACTGAACGGCACGTCGTCCTCCACCAACACTACGACAAGCCAGACAGGCTCTGTACTCACCAATGGAAGCGTAGTCAAAAGAAGCGGGTCGCACGACGCAGCGCAGGGCGGTGGCGGGAAAGATGACGACCCCAACGAAGACTGGTGTGCCGTTTGTATCAACGGCGGTGATCTTCTGTGCTGTGACCGCTGTCCTAAAGTATTCCACATGAAATGCCACGTACCCACCATAAAAATCTTCCCACAGTAAGTGCATCCTGCGCGTTTGTATGCGTTGCCGTAGTAACATTTCAGAAAGCTCAACTTTGTGGCCGTATTTCGGTAAACTAGATCAATCTAAAGGCTCCACTTTGTGTGATTTTTTTACCATAGAGGTGAATTTCTCTGCACATTCTGCCGGAGTATAGCTGAGCCAGAGATCGAGTATTGTGATGAAAGCAAGAGGATCAAAGGAGATCAGAGCCTGAGTCCTGAAGACCAGCGGGTCAGCGCTGTCAAAACATCAGAGATGTCTTCATGACGACTACAAGACGTGTAACTTTGTGTTTTTCTGTCTGCAGAGATGTGAACGCCTGCTTCTGTATATTTTCTGTCACGAGCTCAGCATGGGCTTTAGGGAACCTGTTGCGAGCTCCGTAAGTGTTGCCACCTTTCACACACTTCATTCAACAAGCTGCACTACATGAATTGCATCAAATATTTTACTTACATTAGCAGGCACCACATTTGTGATCACTAAATAGTTTTTGCTTTAATTCGCTAACTTATTAGTGCACAATTTCATTCATCTCCTGTTTTTCTCTACTGTATACTGCAAACCTATATTTTCAGTGACCGAGATGGAGGCATAACTGGATGTTTTTCTGATATTGTGCAGCTTTTTTTTAAGTATATTGCTTAAGACACCAGCTTTGTACTTATTTACTCTACTTGTGTACAAGCTGAAGTAGAAATCTTACAATTGTACTATTTTCCCAGATTCCCCAGAACTACACCTCAATTTTATAAACACTTTTTTTTATTTGAAATATTTCAATATGCATCGTATCTCTGTCTTTGGATCTAGGTGCCCAATTACTACAAGATAATTAAGCAGCCCATGGACCTAAAGAAGGTGAAGAAGAAGCTGCAGCTGCGAAGCTCCCAGTATTACAAGTCCATACAGGAGTTTGTGGATGACATGCGCCTCATCTTCAAAAATTGTGCAAAATACAACGAGGTGAGCAGCATGAGTCTTCAACCTGCTTGGGGAATGGCAGTGACTAAAACTGCATGCAGACATAAGTCACACTGATGTTCACTGAGGTTATGCAATCCTATTGGAAAATATAGAATCTCCACTCTTGGATGTAAGCTCATGAAATTTATTTTCTCCTTCAGTTACAGTTGGAGCAATAGGTCAAAAGCAAGAGAAGTGTCACCAAAAACAACCAAATTAAACTTTTTTCAAATGTTATGGAACACAAACTTCTTTAAAAAAATTATTTTAAATTGTGAAAGATTCAACATTTTTGTCACTCAATTCAGAAAGTAAAACTCATACTATATAGCTTTGCTATGCATAGGTGAAATATTTTGAGCCTTTGTTTCTTGTAATTTTCATGACAAACTAATTTCATGGCTGACAGGTGAGCTGGGTATGTGCTTCACTTTCTGAACAAAAATATAGAACTTTTTCACAATATTTACATTTTTTGAGATGTATAAGGTGCAAGTGATGAACATAAAGGTTGACTTCAGGTGATCAACAGGTCGACAGAATGCAAAATATCACATATTAGTAGCATTTATTTCATTCATTTAAACTTGTAATGAGCATTTAGTTACATATCAAGTAAATAAACAGAGTGGGGCTACATGGAAGCAGTGATTAATCTGAGATGTAGCTTAAAAGAGAAGTTCCTATTTTGACTTTTAAATGCAATCTATACTTTAAATTTTTTTTTATAGTTCTTGATTTCACCTCTCCCCCAAGCTGCTTATGGTTTCATTTTTTAATTGAATTTATTTCCATCCAAGAGTAGTGATTCCACATTTTTACCACCTGCTCATTCATATTATTATTGTTTTGTATTTAACATGATCGCCTTTATTTTGAAGCCATTAAAAGGATACATCTGCATCTCCATAAAATTGCAATATAGTCAAAAAGTACATTTTAACAATTCATTTCAAATGGAGAAATTTCTAAACACACATTTATAAATTTTAAGTGTTAATGTAGATGATTGTTGGTTGCAGATAATAAATAAACTACAGTCATTAAGCAGGTGTTGCTGCTTTAAAATATCTACTGTTAGAAATTTGTCATTTTTAATGAACCATCGTTTTAGTTCTAGTTTTAGGATTTAAGATAAACATAAAATTTAACAGAGTATTTTTTTTGTACGATAAAAAATTGTCAAAACTAAAAAAAAAAAATCCCTCAGATTTCACCCTAATGACAACATCTAAAACCTATTACTAGGACTTTTAGTGTCGTTCTTTGTAGAAATTCAGGACAAATATTGCAGAAATAAACTAAAAAACATTTCATTGTTAAGATATCTAAAGTTAGAAACATTAACTGGCTTAATTTTTTAGCCAAAGTTAAAAAGAGCCACTGTGAAACTCCAAGGAGCCTAAACGCAGCAGTTACTTCTACTACTGATGTTCTACTTCACTTTTCTACTTTTCTTCCACAAAACGTTCCCATGAATTTATCTATGATGCGGCGCTGTAGCTTCTCTGTCAATGGGCTAACAGGATTGTGTGGGCTGTAACCCAACGCTTCCATATTCCTTTTTTTATTGGTCAGTTATAATGTCCTAATTTCCTGAGGAGTTAACTTTTGGCTTAGCAGCATCATCTGTTGGCCACAATCTTCAAAACTGACTAGAGCAAATTAATCCATCACCGTTTATCTCTGCAAAATGGGAATGTCACATTATGAACTAACTTTCCGATATTTTAAAAAGAGATGCACTTGTATGCTCATGACTTTAACCACATTTTGAACCTGGCATATTGGTTGTGATGCTTGCAGTTGTGTTGCCTTGTACTAATTGTTGTAAAGTGGAGTTTAAAGGCATCTCATCTTCTTTTCACATTTTCCACCACTCACTACTAATACTTTTCTACCACTGCTTCACATTGGTAAACCACACGGGTGTTTAAAAAAAACTTTCACTGTGAGTGAAAATATCCATATTCTTAATAAGAGAGGGAGGTTTCTAGGCATTTATTAAATGATATTTATTCTAGATATTTATTAAGTGCACATGGTGGTATTTATTCATTGGGAAAATCATGTAAAACTGAAGAGACTATTGGATGCACATTATTTGGACCAGAAAACGACATGGTGAAACGTATAAAGAGGGGGAAAAGTTGCTCTCCGTTTGTCGTTTGCAACCTTCACTTGCTGTTAATGGATGCACTTTTTTGACTCGGTGATTTAACTGAGCACAGTTTAAAAAGAAACAGATTCCTTTATCTGTTATGAACTAAACTTGCCTGTGCTATGAATTCTTCTCTCCTCCTCCTGCTTCACTGTCTTTGTTGTAATGTTATTACCCCCTTTAGATGTCTCGAATAATCCAAGTTTATGATGAGGAGAAAGAGATTAATACCCAGGTAAGCCGTTTCAAATGGGGCACCTGTCTCCTGTTCCCTCCCACTGAGGCTCCAAGAAATGTGTGGAAACGACCCGAGTGAAGCTCTTCACAACTGCCTTTAGATTCAATACGCCTATGAAAAAGAAAAACGAAATGTTGAAAATTGGTTGACACAGGTCTTATTTCTCATTAAGTGGCGAAACGGGTCACTAAGTTTGCTTTCCTTTCACTTTTTCTCTTACTGTTTTCACTTACAGATCGAGGTTTTCACTTTATTTCACTTTATGTTTTGCTGGCTTAATACAATGAGTGTAACATGAAAATATGATGCTGACACAAGACGCCGTTATAAAGCTCACTGACGTAAAACAAACTAATGTTGCAAACAAATGTAGACTTCACATCTAAGGAGCTAGCCATACAGGACAAGTTTGTTTCACATTACTAACACAAAGGAGTTTTTTTAATTAACTTTCAGGGTTGATCTGCAATGAGCTGCTCAAGTCAGTTTGAATGTGTGCTTGCCTCATTCAAGTCGCTCAAAAATAGAAGAGTTGTATAGAAGACTCTAAAGTTACACAGTAAAAAGAAAAAAGCTTTTAAATGTGTAAAATGACTGAACGTGTCTAAGTGGTTAGTTTTATCAACGCCAAGAAAAGTTTTAGATAGTCTGCTGCTTATGCAAATGTTCCTTTAGCTGTCAGGCTGGAGTATTGGTGCAGGATCTGTCAGGTTTGGGATTATTTGGTTGTTTTTGTCCGACATGTTATTTCCAGTTGAGTTCATCTTACTGCCTTGGACTAAAGTGAAAGAAATGTTGTAAAACGGCGTTTATTGACACCTAACAGGACAACTAGCATCCTCTGCTTCTTTCACGTTTAGCAGCTTATTTCAGTAACAATTTTTACCGAAGCAGTTTCAGTTTTTAAAGAAATATCTTGGATGCTAGTGACCAGATTTACTGTGAATGCACCTGAATATAACGGCACAAAGCACATTAGAGGAAAGGAGAATGGAAATCTGTAGAAATGCACTGATCAGAATTATACGACCGATTCCCAATATCTGGTTTCATAAAGGTTTGGCCTCTGATGCAGGGGCCAGTAATTTTCCGTATTAAGAGTAGAGACAGCAGACATTACAGGACTCTTTTAATATAATATATTAAAGCAAAAAACAAAACTACATAAGTGATATTTTAGATGTTGTTCAGCACCTTGTATTGGAGATAAAACACCAGTTTCTGTATGCGTTTATTGTAGAATATCTTTACCTTTACAGTGAGATTTCTGGCAAGTTGCCTAATCAGGGATTTTCCATAACGGAGAAGTCGGCTCTATAAATCAGCAGGAACAATTATGAAACTGTTTGTCGTTAGTTACTTTGCAGTTCCCTCAGTACATGGTTTCTGACAGTAAGGAAATGTTTAAATAAAAAACCCTCTGTGCAGTTTGACTGCACCGTATTTCAAATGGTGTTGGAAGCAGATTAGTGCATATATGATGTAGATAGCTAATGCTGATATTGGAATTCGGACCAGTATCATCCAAAAGACAAGTATTTAAATCTCATAGAAGCACTCCGCTCCAGCATTTATTCTGTCCCAGTTTCTATCCAGCAGCACTTGTATCCCGCACACACACACACACACACACACACACACACACACACACACACACACCCATTGGTTAACAATAAATGGGCCAATTGTTCTCGTGCCTATTGCTTTTGACTATTGTTCTCCGAGTAATGTCACTTTATGAAGCCTTTTTGTAACGTCCACACTACAGAGTAAGCAATAAAAGTTTGAATGATTCGTGCTGATGTCACATTAGGTTGGTGTCGTCCAATACTCAAAGCTACGACATCTTTATCGTGTTAGAGGGAAAAATATATTGTATTGGGACACTTACACTAAAAATCTGAAACAAATCTACAGCACTGATGTTAATTCAACAATTTTATCTTCAGCAGTGTTGAGGCTTTCAACATAAAGGTTCATGTTACCTCTGATCAGTGTATGTTAGCTTTTCTTTCTGTCCGTAGTGGGGTGGAAATGCTCTTTATTGAGCCATGTTCATTACATTCTTGCGCAACCTTGGAAATCTCCTTTATGGAATAGATTTTCTTTTGTTTGTTTTGGTGGGTATTGTTGAACAAGCCTCTTTGACCTGTAAGTCACTAGCAGAGATGTTTCATGGAGCCACAGTGGGACCGGAAGGCGGGACATCCTCGCTCTGTACAGCACGGTTGAGCTGGGGCCGCTTTGCCACCAGGAGTCTTAACCAAATCTAATTTGTCTCCTCATTCTCCTCTTCCTCCTTCCTGCCTCCAACCCACTCATGTTTCCCCTATCCCGCCCACACTCAACGGTACTCACACCTTTCCTTCTCTGTCACTCCTCACGCTCTTCTTCTTCTCCTCCGACCTTTTCCTCCTCCTCCTTCTCTTCCTTCCTCCTCCGACAGGCGGGATCAGAGATGGCGATATCTGGTAAGGCGGTGAGCCTGTACTTTGAGGAGAAGCTGCAGGACATATTCCCGGACCAACACTTCCCCGACTCGCCGGAGCCCGGGTCCTCCGACGAGAAGGAGAGGGAGCTCGTGGACACGGAGGACTCCGAGGAGGACTTCATTCAGCCGCGACGCAAACGGTTGAAAACGGACGACAAGGTTGTTCACATCAAGTAAAAGCCCAGCGTAAAGAAACAAGAAGTTAAAAGACTGTCTTCCTTTCATCTCTCAGCCTCTTTTTTTTTTTTTTTTTTTTTGGAGAGACAAAAAGTATGACGTTTTCTAAACAAACTCATTAGATTGTTGCCTTGGAATGAAATATTTACAAGTCTTCTGTCATATTTTATTCCTTTTCCTCCCGAGAGCGTAAATATGGATCTTCTATTTCAAGGACACTGACCCGCTTGTACAGATTTTGAAGTAGGACTTCTTGTTCTGTTGTAGCTACCAACTGATTTGTTTTATTTTCTATCATCCATTTGTAGAGTTGTAACAATTTCTTTATAAAAGCATTTAACTTGACTTATTCTGTTTGATGTATATTATCTATGCTTTGACATCGAGCCTACTAAGTATTTGTATGACTTTGTGGAAACGTTGTGTAAATAAGAGAGTCTACAGTATAGGTGTTTTGGTGCGTCAATAAAACCTGTTCTTGAAGTACACCAGAGGAAGGTATTTGTACAGCAGGTTGTCGTTTCCTTAAGTTTATCTGCTGCAGGTGCAACAAAAAGATCTGGAAGATAAATGGCGATATTCGTTCAAATAATCCAGTTTACTGTGACGATGCTAAAACCCCGTCCCCTCCAAAAAACAAAAACAAAAGTATGGCGGGTAAGAAGAACTGCAACATACATTAATTAATAATTAACAATATTAATTATCATTATTATTTATATATTAATGATATTAATAATTATAATTATTAATCAATAATTGACTAATGGCCTATTAAATTAGTTGACCATTTCAATTATCGGTTTCAAAACAATCGTTTTAGCCCTATTCAGACGGGTTAACAAAATGATCTGACCAGATCACCCCACTTTCCACGTTTTCTCTCTATTTGGGTTGTGGTAAACTTCAAATTGGATTTCTTTCAACAATGCCTTTTTTTTCATGCCATTGTCACAATATGGGTCACATTTGTCACATATTGTGACATGTGATCCGACATCACTGATCCGAATAAAATACATTTTGTAGTTGTAATGTGGGGAGGGAAAAAATATCTAAAAGGGAGTTTTCCGAAGTATTTAAAGTTGTGTTTTTGTTGCCGCTAGTTACTTTCCTCACAGCAATAGATTATTTATGTTTAAGAAGTCGCTGAGTCCTCCTGGGCTTCAGTCATTGCAGAACGTTCTGCTGACTTTCTCATGTCCTCTTTTGTGGATAATCGACAGGCATGTTTGTGCTGTTTCAGTATTTGATAAGAAGATTGTATTTGTTCGGTTTTTGTTCTTTGAGGGGTTAAGGTCGGAACTAAGCACGGGACTTCAGGGAACCTTAAAAAAATCACTCGTGCTGACATCAGTGAACTTGGTGCTGAGTCGTCAGTCTGACGGCGGGTCAGCTGACACCTGAACAGAACTCCACAAACCTACAGAATAAGTGGAAGAAGACCAGTTTGTATTTTAGATTCAGCTTCGGGTTTTAATAGCCCTTCAGGTATGTTGTCTCTTTCCTCTGTTCACATGCGTTTTAATAAATATAGTTATATTTTAAAAAGTTTACATTTCTAATTTAACGCAACTTGGTTTTCTTTTCCAGTTGTTTTGAGAGTTACGCACTGTTTAAGAGATGATAATAAACAGAACTGTTAACGTAATCTACGTTAACAATTATGATAGCTGGGACATTTTGTAGTAAAACATGGAAAATACGAACGTAGCTCTATAATCTTTGGCGGGTTTGTCGTTTAATGAGGAATGTACGAGGCCAAAAGGTTCATATCGGCTTAGAACTAGTTACAGAATTAATGTAGGTTAATGAGGTTGCTTATATATGCTGAGAAATGTATACTATGTGGCGTTTTTTTCTCTCTCTTTTTTTCCCTTATTTTCGTAGTTTGGAGCTTTGCTCAGTGTTGCTCAACCAAAACCGCATGTATTTTTTGGGATATATGGCAGGCCGTTTTAACATAAATTTGGTTTTACCACCCTTACATTCCAGATATCTCAAATTGTTTTATGACTAGACGTTTTAGTGACTTGAGATATCTCTAACTATATTTTGACTAGACAAAATACCTATTTGAGATATCTCTAATTACATTCTGACTAGTCGAAATGACGTCAGTTTTACCATTGACTTATATGGAGATTTCAATTCAAGATATCTGCAATGAATTACTATCTGAAATACACATTTCAGATTTCTAGAATTAAATTATGACTAGTCATCAAGTAAATTCAAGATATATCTATTTTAATTTTGTCTAGTTGTAATTCTAAAGATATCTTGAGTGACACCATAATTCAAGATATCTTAAATGTATTTTTGGATAGATTTCTAGTTTTGACTAACAAAATTTAAATTGTAGATATTTTAAAAGCAAATAACGGCTACTAGACAAAAACCAAATTAGAGATATCTTGAATTGTATTTTTTAACATTCTGACTAGTCAGAATGACATTACTCATATCTTGATGTATTCTGTATAGTCAAAACTTCCCTGACATGTAGAAATTTGAAAGTTTAATAAAGCAATGAAAAATATAAAAAAAAAAAACGAAAGATGTTTGAAAATGCACCCATTTGATGTTGAAAATGGTTTGACAGTAGCAATTTTAGCTTTTCAAAGCTGTTTTTCAGTAAATTTGGTTTGTCGGAAATTAATAAACAGGAAATTCTTTGCAGATTTCAGAAGCAGTCTTACAGTTTATGAAGTTTTGTGTTCTCTGCATATCCAACATTGCCGAGCTCTGTGGTATTTACTGACATTTTTGTGCAGCAAACATAAAATTCTGCAGGCAACTGTTTGGACTGGACAGCACAAAGGGGCTTCCACGCAATTCCTAATTCAAGATATCTTAAATTGTAATTACAGATATGTGTCCCGTCAAATGGCAGTTCCAGTGACGTCATTTGACGTCACTGGAACTGCCTTGAATTATTATTCTTACTAGTCAGAATGTAAATGCAGATATCTCACATTACAATTCCGGATAGCCAACGTGTAGTTTTGTCTAGTCAAAATGCATTTTTAGGAACGTAATTACGGAAAGTCAGACAAACCCGAATTTATGTTAAAATGGCCTGCCATATTTAGTCACGCATGCGCATGACTACGTTTGCGGATACGTTTTTTGTAAAATCAACCAATCAGCGCGCGGTTGGGAAGACAACACAGTCGCTGGTATTTACTGTGTTCTTCGATGGTATGTTCCCAACTTCGGGATCGACGTTTTTGTGCGTAGAAACGAATCCATAGGCGTGTCAGCGGCTACACAGGCAAGGCAAACATCAAATATTATTCATGTTCACATTGTTGGCTTACAGTTGAACCAAAACGGTCATCTATGGGAGGCAGTGTAGGTAGCTTTTGTTGCTAATCTCTGCAATGGCTAGTAGAGAGTGTGTTTATTGTTTTGATATTGATCTCTATAGATTTGTAACCTTTACTGGTAACCATTTTCCTCGTGAAATGCATTACCTGAACATCTGAGTTCAATGTTTTTTATTTGATATTATTTTGTTGCTCATGTGTTTGTTTTGTCAGAGCTTGACATTTGAGCCATATGGCCGACACAAACAATTTGTTTACTTCGTCTCCTTTAAAGGACAGTGTCGGTCTTGCTTATATTATTGCGACACATTGAGGTTTGGTGGTTTATTTCTGTATTTTACTTGAATATCTGTTTAGAAAACGTTTTTTTATGAAGACTTAATTTACAACATTGACAGAAATGCAACAAGGAAGCAAACTTTTTCTGGCCCATTCAAATTCCTGTTTTTTTGTTTGTTTTGTTTTGCTTTTTATCTCTTGCCTTTCTGATTTTTCTTCTTTTTTTTAAAGCACTTTAATACATAAAAAAGAAAACAAGCACTTTATGTTCTTTGATAGGGGCAGTAGCTTTGAATTCAACCTAAAATGAAGAAATTACATGAATATTACAAATTATGCCTGAAACCATGCAGTAAAAATAGTTCGACCTTTGCATATTCATTATGGGTTTCTCTTTTGTCTGTCTGGATGGACAGATTCATTTTAGGTCATGAAACTAATTTTAATACAAAATGCAGTTTTGAAGTTAACATGTCCTTTATTAATTGCATAAACAGCAATCAGAACCAGTCCTGCACAATGTGAAAAAGTAATTGCCATCTAAAACTAATAACTGGTTGTGCCACACCTGCTGACACAACGTCTATGCAGTGTTCAAGACAAAAAAGGCTATGAGTCTTTTTCGTCATGGTGGAGCAATGTTGTTCCTCTCTTTTTTGCAGAAGTATATTTTGAGTAGAGTTTAAGCATGAATAGCCTGCTAAAGGTGATTGTATTATTATTATTATTATTATTATTATTATTATTATTGTTGTTGTTTTATAAGTATGTCATGAATAAAGAGGGCTGGAAGTTTTTTCCATATTTGATCTGCGATTCACCCATCAGAACTAAGATTTGGCCCATTTCCTCTCTGGTTATTTAGTTGGTGAATTTGAAACTTCTAGTATTCACTGACATTCGTGTCTCTTGACCAGCAGACTATGTGGAAAGGCAACGTCTTCACCCAGAGCTCGCCCGGATGGACAGATTCAGGAAACTTCAGCTCGTTGTGTCCGAATGGCTCCCAGTGGGTTTGGGAAGGCCTGGGGGAATGCGCCCAGGATGCGAGGGACATGGCCAGCGTCTGCCTGGGCCTCCTGTCCATCGTCTGTTTCATGGTGTCCTCTCTTCCGTAAGAGTTTGTTCTTTTAGTCAGTTTTGTAGTTTTGTTTAACTGTCATGTAAAGTTAACTCTGCTCTCTGTCTGGTTACAGTCAGTACTACAGTTCCTGTAAAAAGGGGAATATGGACAGTGCCCTATCAGTCTGGTTTCTGCTGCTGTGGTTGGGAGGCGATTCCTGCAATCTGATTGGCTCCTTTCTGGCTGACCAGCTTCCACTTCAGGTAATTTTTTTTTTTTTACAGAAACGACTTAAATATCTTTTTTCAAGTTTGTCAAATGTTCAATATTCATGATTTTAAAGAAATCTTTTATGGTTTTTGCCTTTAAGACAATAAAAAACAACTATACCAGAATGCTAATAAATGACCATGTAATGCATTCTTATTAATGAAAGCACATTGTTATGGAATATTCTTGTATCAATTAGTCATTTTAGTCAGCTTGAAGCATGTGAACTCATAGGAAACAGTTTTTTGTTCACCTGAGACGTGTGTATCTGTTTGTCCCTGTCATATAGACCTACACAGCCATTTATTATGTCTTGGCCGACCTGCTGATGCTCGCCATGTACACATACTACAAAATGAGACACAGAATAGCTCACAGTGAGTATTTTCACTTTTGTTAATTAAAGTTTTGTTTTTATCTTATTGAATATTCTTAGATATTGTCCAGCTCATTTTGATTGTATTTAACACCACAGTTTGCAGTAACAACAAAGTAGGAGACATGTAAACCCTGAGGCTCCTCACAAAACCTGACCTCAAAATCCACACATAAAATATACTAAATATACTGTTTATGTGCAATAATGATTAGCAACATATTGGCTCTAACATCGGTGCTGGCCAGTAGCAGTCATTTATCAGCATATTGATAACGGTCCGATGAATAAAACTGGGCCAATGTTAGGAACTAATATTTATTTCCATGGAAATGCAAAATAAACTTTAGCAATATTAATATTGGATATTGATATCGTCTCAGTAAGACATTTTGGAGAGACGGCTATAATAACTAAATTTGAAATAGTTATGTGCTAAAAGCAAGCTTTATACGTTTCTGACTGATAAACAGTGAGTCGACGTTACTCTAACATCATGTTTTTTGTACCTGCTTCAGTTTTCTGTACTGATGTCGACCTCTGCTTTCACATCTTCACCAGGGAGAACAGTTTTGAACGTCGTGGGCATTTCTTGCGTTCTGGGCCTGACTGCTGGTCTGGCCCACCTCCCTGGGGTCGACCCCGAACCTGAAATGATCTTCTCTGGGTTCAGGAGCCGCTCTTTGCTCTCAACCACTGACACTAGCTCTATTCAGGTCAGACCTGTTATGATCCACTTATCTGAATGAAGTTAACTAGTTATGTCTGGCTGTTTTTTGGTTATTGGTAACGTTAAATCTACCCCTCTTTACCCCAGCCTTTTACCCCTAGAGAGATTATTGGTTTCTCCATTGGGTCGGTGTCATCAGTCCTCTACCTCTGCTCTAGGCTGCCACAAATGCACACAAATGTGAGTCTGACGAGCAGGTTTGCAAAAATGTTCAAGGAATGTTGATGCCGTTTCATGCCTTAGCAGTTTTGGCCGTGTCGTGTGAGATTTGACTTTCAATTAAATTAAATTAGAGTTCAGCATTTTATTTTTTTATGACGGTTTGTCTCTGTAGCTCCTGAAAATCTCAAACTACAATAAAAACAATAAATTCATAGGACAAAAGCCAAGGGATGCAAGAACTTGGGCTAGCTTTAGTGGAACTAACTCTTTTTTGTATAATTTATTAAGTGAAATGTCTGACTGTTTATGCACATGTAGCAATATCAAAAAACATTGGGAGGTGCTCAGTCACCAGTTAGGTGCTTTTTGCTTCCTCCTGCAGGAAACCTGTTGTTTTAAAATAGTAACTTTTTTATCCCCGTTTTTAGATTTTAGTACAAAGAAAAACATAAAACGTGTTCAGAAACGTAATATGTGATGTTGATGTTTGCACATAGTTTCCAGCCTCAGAACGAGAAACATAGATGAAAATAAAAAAAATGACAGATGATGTTGGTGCCATTCTACTGTGGAAATTAAATGTAATTATTCTATGGGGAAAAAACTGGGAAATAGCTAAAACCTGCATTTATTATTATATCTATTTTTAAAACTTAAGTTGTTCTTTATCCTTTTTAGTCGATGCTATTAAGAACGATTGTGGAAGGTCAAAAGAGCAGCTTGCAGTTCAAGTACATTTACTTAGTAAAGCTTTTTTTTTTTAATTTTGTTGGTAAATTAGAAGGATCAAAGTGGGAATGCATAGAGACCAATTTGGGGTCTAAACTGGTCAAAGTTTTCATTACATTGAAGTACTGATGAGCATGTTTTCTAGAGAACATAGTGCAT
This sequence comes from Poecilia mexicana, assembly GCF_051168715.1. Taxonomy (NCBI): domain Eukaryota; kingdom Metazoa; phylum Chordata; class Actinopteri; order Cyprinodontiformes; family Poeciliidae; genus Poecilia; species Poecilia mexicana. Next base: position 7,992,017 of record NW_028263376.1, on the reverse strand, counting down.
CTTCTGTGTACAAGACATGAAGAGTTCTGTTAGTATCCAAGAGACTAATGGAGAAAAACGACTCATCCAAGTGAAAAATGACAGATTCAATGTTCTTGTTAACTGCAAAAATTTAAGTGAATATAATCCAGTGTAAAAAAAACAAAAAAAAACCCCTGCTGTTCCCTGTGTGGGAACAATGTGTACATGAACATGAGTAGGTAGAAAATGAAAACGTTCCACATCCCTCGTTCAGACGATTCACTTCCCTTGCGGTCGTCTCGTTTCTCGTCGCAGTTTAAGAGGAAGTCGACGGAGGGAGTGTCTTACTTCTTGTTTGCTCTCGTCATCTTGGGGAACACCACCTACGGCCTGAGTGTCTTATTGAAGAACCCTGAGCGGGGCCACGGCGAGAGAAGCTACCTGGTCCATCACCTGCCCTGGCTCATCGGCAGCCTCGGAACGCTCACCCTGGACCTCATCGTATCCTTCCGCAGAGAGATGCTGCTGCACAATGTGCCAAGTAGAGACGATGGCTGTCAGGTTCTGTTCTACATCCTCTGGTTGTGTTTGAAACAAAGTATTCAGCAGTGAATGCACCGGATCCCCAAATCTATGGGAAACGGGAGTAAAAAAAAGCTTACCTCGGCGCCCCCTGGTGGCTGCTTTGCCGCAAAACTCCAATGCTAGTGTTTTATCAGATGAAGCTGCAGCTGCAGTCTTTGCCCAAAATAACCAACATTTTAATGAGTGGAAAAATATTTTTCAGCATCATGCATAGAAGCTGAATGCTGCTTCTCTGTGTTTGGCTCTGGAGACCAGAACCAGAAGACTTTAGTGGTCTGGTAAGTTGATCTTTAATGTGTTGTGGTTCTAAGCAGTTAAGTGATTTATAAACTAACTACAGTATTTTAGAGTCTATTCTCTGAGCGACAGGGAGCCGGTGGAAGGACTTTAAAACTGGTGTTAGTGCTCTGTCTTCCTGGTTTTAGTCAGAACTTGAGCAGCAGGGTTCTGGATCAGCTGCAGCTGCCTGGTTGGTAAGAGTCAGTGGTGTGACCGACATTGACTCACTTCGCTTTTTGTACTTTTTAGACCGCCATCATTTACAACCGCCCGCTGTGTTGGACTGCACTCTGTCCACATGCCTGATTTCAATGTATACACCCAATACACGGGGTCCATGACCTCGCCTAGAAAAGTATGAAATTTAAGTCATTTCTGCATCTGGATATGTATGGGAAAACAAATGGATTATTGGAAAATATCTCAATTTCCAGACTAAATGACCTCGTTCTTTTATTTCCTTAACCTTGCCGCTCAGATCTCAGTGCAGTTCTTTATCTACCGCAAGGCTCCGGTTCAGAACGTGAACGGCAGCCTGGGAACTGATGAGACGGCGCCTCTGATCCCGAGCTGAACCGACAGACGGAGGAGATCCTGGAGAGAAGCTCAACTCCAATCGAACTCAGTTTTAGTTTTTATTTATTATATGTTCGTCCTGATTAATGTTTAAAGATGTTTTTTTTTTTTTTTTATTTTTTTATTGCCACAATGGAAGTACAGATAAAACTTCTTATTTTATCTGCTTTTTAGTGTCTGGGTTTCAGACGTCGGACATGGAGCTCTGAGTCGTAACGTCAAGCATTCAGACTAGACCATTCCACAGAGGTTTCCTCTGAAACAACTACGGTGCTGTAAAGTTTCTGAACCACCACATCTAACCCTGTCTGTGGTGGTGAAATGTGCCAGAATAACTCCACTGTCTGGTATTGTCCTTTTAAGATTTTAAGACATATAAACCTTGTATCTACATCTGCTCTCCCCTTAACCTGCAGCAAAAACATGTCAGAAGTGTTGATAGATCTTTTATGCAGACTGTTCATATTTTCCTTGTAGTTTCAGGTTTTTACTCGATGTTTTTGTGAAGATGCATGACCAGCTGAGTTTTAAAACTGTCTTAAAACAATTATTGTTTTCTTGCCTTTTTAATTTGCACATTTTATTGTGTGGTTTTGCACATTTTGAAGCGAACGTTGGTTTTATATTGGAAATGACAAACATATCTAGTCGGTCCGTGTACTGTAAAGAAATAAACAAAATGAAGACGATGTCGTGATATTGCGTCTGACTCGTAACTTGAGGGTTTTTCCCTCCTCAGATACTTTTATTAACCGGTAACTTGTAAAAGTTTCACATTTTGTCACAAGCGCACATTTTAATGCAACTTCATTTGGATTTCATTAGACAGTGACACAATGCAGGACATATCCGTGAAGTGAAAAGGAAATGATTTTCAGAAAATCTCAAATAAGAATCTGAAAACTGTGGCATGGATCTGTGTCCAGCTCCTCTGCATGACCTTGACCTGCTCCCGACAGCCAAGCAGTTTTTCTTCATTAGCGGAATCATGCTGACCCTTCTGCTGCATCGTTCTCCCTCCTAACGCACGTTCCCTCCTCCGTGAAATCACACACCCTGAAAGTGGCCCACCCAGCGAGGAGGTGATACTGAAACATAAAATATCAGGTCCATAGCGATGTGTGTGTTTGTGGTGAAACAGTGGCAGAAAGCTTGTTAGAAGGGGAGTCGGGGAGGTTTGCAGGAAGAGTCAGCAGCAGGACACGTCCATCCATCACCAGCGATGAACAAGAGCCTGTTTATAAACAGTATATGCTGGGAATGTCTTAATGAGACGCTTCCAGTTCCTGCAAGAACTTTTTTCACTCTTCCTGCCAGTAAGTTCAACCAAATAGGTCCCATACGGCACAACTTCAAACTCTTTATTCTGTTATTTACAATACCAGATTTGTTTATCACATTTCCCCTGTTGCACAAAAGACTGTTTGCTTTTCTACTGTATGTCTAAGTGATATGTACGTCTCATTTGAAAATGTTGGTTTACACTAAATGAGCTGAGGTGAGAAAAATCTCAGTGCTGTCAACATGCCAACGCCCCCCAAAAAAGGTGAAGGCTGGGCAAGACGAAAAGATGCTGAAACACAAACTGCTCATCGGAGAAAAACCCTAAAAGCAGCAAACAGAATTACTTTAGGATTCAGTGGACGGTGTTGGTGAAAGGCAACAGTGAGACAAAATAATACCAGATATTAATGAACATTTAAAAAACAGTAGAAACTCTCTTAGTTTAATCTCCTTTTTTTTTGCCTCTGCCAGTTTAGTTTGCTAATACAGTGTCTATCAGAAGTTTACACAACCCACATCATTGGGAACGCTGTAAGGGTTTTAATGGTCCGTTTAAATGGTTCTTTCCCCAGGGTGGTGTGAGAGCACAAACATCAACTTCAGTGTTTTTTATAAACAGGAATCGGGTGCAAAAGTTAAAATCCAGGCATTTACAGGAGTCCTCTGATGACTTGGGGTTGCTAATCAGCCATTTAGATTGCCTATCCCTTAGGACCGGCACTGGTCAAAAGCTAGGGAACATTGTGGCATATTTTACTGCTGCTCTTTATATATAAAGAGTATCTGTATCTGGTACTCTTATGTCCATCACTGGACTTGTCACAGATTTGTGGAATGGAGGAAAATATCTGAACACAAAAGATGTGGACATTCTTCCCCGTGACGTCCCGAAGCCCTCCCTCTCCTGCCCTGGTTCAGATGTGGGCCGTGGACTTTGCTCTCTAAATCCAGGGGCCACTTTAAAGTGAGAGCTGGCTCCTTTGAGTGCGTCAGTAAACAGAACAGGCCATTATCAAGCCACAGCTACCGCCCAGCACACCGATAAAGACAGACAGACAGACAGATACTGTGTCCAGGGCGGGATTTATGAAGTGCTGGATTTATCTCTCACAGCTTGAGTTATGAAGGACTAATGAGTTTGAAGGTCTGAACACTCCAAACGCTTTGTTTAGAAATTCTGTGGGGTTCGTCTTATCTTTTCACATCCTCTGTTTTTCAGAGCACATTTTTTAGAAGTCTTGATGTGATCATGTTCCTAATGTCCCAATTGTCCTTCCTCTTCCTCCTCTTCTTCTTCTCTCTTTGACACTCCTCTCCCTTGGGACAAGTCGTCGTACTTAGGCCTGCAATCAACAATGTGTCCAACAGCCTGACAGCTCCAGAAGATCCACGGTGACATCTGCACTGTCAGATGTCGTCTCCATCATTTAGAGCCTCTCTCGGCCCCACTTGCCTGCTCTCTGTCCTCCGTATATCTGTCAGAGGTCGGAGACTATTAGGCGGATGCTTCATTACTGCTGGACTTGTCACAGATTCATGGAATGAAATATGGTTCAACAATAACCCCCCCTCTACTTTGTATTTATGCCAGATTCGGTTTTCATGCTACACTCCACTCTAAGGTGATAAAGAAAGAGTTTGCAGATCAACTGAGTCCTACTAAACACATGTCATTTTGACAGATTTTCTGTTTTTTATGACTGTCTGCAGCTCAATGCTGGACATTTCTGCACCAAATTTTACATTTGGTGAAACCATACAGCCGTTTTTAACTTCAGTTGTTAATTCATTAGCTTGTTACCAAAAGGACACTTGGTTCATTGTGTTTGTAATGGGAAGTAGGAATTCTCCATTTCCATGTCAGAAAAATGGAACAGATTTGCCCATGAAGTTCCTCTGAACTCCCCAACCTCGAGTTTGGCTCCAACACAGTTGATCATTTCTATGCTGATAACATGCAGATCTATTGTTCTTTTATCTAAAATTACCCCTGCCAGTCACATCACGCGTTCAATCACCCTTTTTTTCTAAGACAGAGACACTCCTCCACTCCTCATCTCCCCTGTGAACCAATCAACAGAAATCAAACTATTTCTTGGTGCTTTGGCCTCTGTCAAACCTCAGCTCAGAAGTCTTGGCATCATCAAGATTGATCCTGAAGTCACGATTCCGAAAAGTGAAAGTTGAAGGTCTCCGACTAACCCTGAGTTTCCGTATCAGTAATCGTACCACTTTCTTTCCAGTAACGAGTAATCTCAAGCGATACTTCAAATCCAGGAATAGGATTAAAGTTACCCTGGTGAAAAACAAACATATTAAGTATGTTAAATTTTACCATACTTGAGCATACTTTAAGTCAGACTAATCATGAGTAATTCGCTTAGGATTGCAAGAGAAATCTCTTAATTAAAGACGGCGTGTACCATACAGAAACATTCCTGCTTTCCTTCTCACTGGGGCCGATCTCAGCGGTACCAGAGAAAAGCTTTCAGCTTCAGAAAGAATGATTGCCTCTCCCTCTCACCTCCTGCCGGCTCCCACATCGAGTCAGTGAGAGGGGATGACAGCGGGCCGGGAGGACACCATCAATCCACCGTAAACACGCTGCACGTCTTAGGGGCCCCGCGCTCAAGGGCCTACATGCCCTGGGTCAGGGTCGCTCCTCTGTCTTCCTCCGGCAGGACAGGCCTAGACACCCTGGTGCTTTGGCTGAACCGTCTTGCTCGGGAAGTCGGAGGTCCCGGAGACCCTTCAGTATTAACTGCTGTCTAATATTAACTGCAGCGCAAACAAATCAGCAGTAAACAAAAGGAAAGAGTAAACAAACTCCCAGGGCCTGGGATGGGGATGGACAAACTTTTAACGATTCTGTTCATATGGTTTGTACAACACTAAAAAAACAACATTTAGGCTCGTAAAAAAAAGTGATATATTTACTTTCTTCTGCTCTGGGAAACAAACAACTTCGCATTCATACATTCTGACGTGCAGTGAGTGTTGAATATCTCGGAGGTCTCATGATTTATCAAGTCGCAGTCAGGTCCAGCTGTTTGGACAGCGGTTCCAGCCCCGTCCTTCCTGGGTGTCCCCACTTTCCCTTTTGTCTACCCCTGAGGGACGCTCAGGCCCTCCTCCAGCACTTCATCACCACTGACGAAGAGCCTCAGCTGCACTCTTCCTCTCTCTGTGTGTGCTTTTTTTTAAAAGTATATATCAGTCGTAGAGACCTGAACACATCGTGGGGATTAAGGAATGTCTCCTCACCATCCAGATCCGTCACGTTCTGTGTGAATTCTCAGACTGCTTTTGTGTTTTCTTGGAGCGAGAAAATAGACTTAAAGGTCACAGACTGGAGAGAGGATTTCTGGGTCCAGATGAGAGAGTGGACGGAGTCTGAGATGAGCTTTTCAGCAGGGGGGTATCTCTCCACCTCGGAGAGTTACTGCTCCGCTGAGCCGCTCCAGTACTACGGTGAGTCTCCGATACACTCCACACTCATTCTTAACAGCATGAACACGGAGTTTTGGCTTTTCCATCTTTTATGTTTTTAGGTGCATCTATGGAAAGTCTATCAAAGAATCGTATAGGATCAAAGACTTAACTTTAAAAAGCACAATTTAGGTATTTTTTCAGTATTTGCACCTCTAGATTACACGCAAAATAAATGTTACATTATTTTACTATAGACCAGTGTTTCTCAACCTTTTTTGGGCCAGCACCCCCCAATCCCTTATCCAGGTCCCTCACCAACCCCCCACCAAAAAATTTGCAGGCTACTTTGCACTGACCATTATTTTATCATTAATATTACTATCGCTATTGTAGATGTTTTGATTTTTATGCTTGTTTCTGTATTTATCAAGAATAATTTCCCAGAGAGCAAAACACCATGGGAATAGAAATTATTTTCACAGGCGTCTACAAAAAATGCAATGAACATTCAACTTAAAATTGGTAGGCCTAACAGCAGCCAATCAGAGTGGAAAAAATATTCTTATTTTGTGCCATTTTCTAGTTGTTAAATCTTGCACAAAATGACCAGATAAAAGATGAACAACATGCCAGTTTAAACTTTGATCTATTTGCAAAACGAGTGAGCTCTGCAACATTAAAACATGGATAGAACTGTAACTACATTAATCATAACTCTTCTCTTCAGTGTTTCTGTCGATTTCTGGTGGTGCAGCTCTGTGCTGCCTTCAGGAGAATGGGACATCAGAGCATCATCCATAAAATTTCACCCACATGGCATTTATTGTGCAAACCAGAGCTTTCAGTGGAAAAACAGAAGTTCCAGGTCCTTTTAATGCCATACAAATATGAGACAGAAACATTGATTATATCTTTATATAGATCTGTCTATTGATTTATAGATTAATAGTTTTACTGGACAGAAATTACAAAGAACAAATCTGGTTCTTAATCAAATCCTAATGAGTCAAATTGAAAGTGTCATGGAGTCATCAGCCTCATGACATTAACACTGACATGAAAAATGATATTGAAGAAATATATCAAATCTAATTAAAAACATAAGTAAGTGATCAGTTATTAACTGTTATGGTCTGTAAGTTATATTTATTCTCAGTGTTAGATGTGGTCTCATCAAACCCATGGCACTTCAACAATATTATTTTACCTTTTATCTGGAAATGGTGTCTGTTTATTCTTGCCATATTGATCGAAAGGTCTTGCCATACCAGTTTATTCCTCTGTATTTACTTTAGTTTCTTAGTTTATTCTTGCATTTTGTTCTTCATTCACTTCCATTTAGTTTCCGTTGATTATTATCCTCTCTTGGTTTATTGCTATGTCCACTTTAGTTTATTTCCTGTTGCTACATTTATTTTATCATTTATTGATGCTCATCATCAGTAATCTTCACTCATCACCTGCTGCGCCGCCTAATCATCATGTTTCACATCATGTGTTGATTTTTTTCACTGTTCAGCGTTGGATTCTCTGTTTTTATGCCATAATTCACATCTAGTTCGTCGCTCCGTTTTATGTCCCGCTTTCTCCTGTTTCAGAGTTTTGCGCAATGTGTGCATCTTTTTTTAACCCCTAAGGTGCAGAGCGTATCGATGGGGAAAAGGCAGACTGACATAAACCTTTTAAAACAACGGAAACAATTTCGATATTCTGACTATTGAAATATAAAAGTGCTGTCCGTTTCATACCGGACCACTTACAGCACCGGTGTTAACGCTATAAAATGAACGCCCTCTATCGTGGTTTCAACCATGGAGGGATTTCTTAATTTAAATGGGTTCATTTTTCAGAGGGATACAAAGTGAGGGTATCCTGATTTTAGCTACCAGTAGCAGGAGGACGGAGCCGCGCCAAGAAGCTAACAGAAGCTAACAAACACTGAATAGAAGAAGAGCTGCCATCGCTACAGTTGCAGCCAAGCATGGTTTAATGTTACACAATACAGTTTTACCAAGTTGCTCAAAGTCTAAACTGGCATTGTTGTGCATTTAAAGTGTAAAGTTTACCTTCTACCAAACGCTCCCCTAAAGGCATCCCAGCGCCCCCATTTTGTAAAAAAATGTCCGCCAGCGCCCCCTGCCGTCCTCTGAGCGCCCCCTGGGGGGCGGTACCGCCCACGTTGAGAACCGCTAGTCTAAAGTTTCCGTCTGAGCTGTGGATCAGTGCTACAGTCCACCTCCATCTTCTCCACGGTCCGCAGAGCACGGCTATCCCTGCTAGTATTTATTTTTATCACTCTAATTGGATTTTGGCTGAAGAAACTCTCACAAAAACAAAACAAAACAAAAAAAAAACTTGTACCTGGTTAAATCACCATGTTTTTTTTTGTTTTTTTTTTGACGTATTGTTGTTTCCTAAAACTGCAACTTAAGTTGTTGCTTCATGACTTTATTGTCTTGAAATCATCTTACCACGTTTGTTTGGTTTTAATTTACCTATATAATTAAATTAATTTAAAAAGTACTTTATTATCCAAAAAGGGGAATTAAATATTGTAACTCACGTTTTGTTAAAAATGTGTTGTAGATGCTCATGGCTGTTCACAGGGATGCTCTCCTGCAGCAATCTGTGCTTCTGCAGCTCTGCAGAAGCCTCTGACTGAAGACACTCTGTTGTTTTATAACAGCCTGATAAGGAGGATGCTCATGGTTGTCCATAATGTTCTTAAATTGATGAAGAATTGTTTGCACAGTAATTTCCAGAAAGTCCACAGTCCGGCTTGTCTGCCAATCTTTGCCTATTACGATCAGTGGAAGAGACGGTTTGAACTTCTTCCCTCTCTCCTCATTTTTGGTCCTTCTTCAGGTCCATAGCTCCTCTACTTTGTGGGTCTGGTTTGAGCTGGTTTATTATTTGAGCTTTTGTGACGTTAATCAGCTACACCAAGTTTTAAAACACTTTGTTGACATTGCTATTATTTTAAGTGTAAAGAAATTGTTTGGACTAGAAATTAGATCAAATATTCTTGGTAAAATTTTGTTGTTGTTGGCCAACTCTTACACTACTTCATCATACCTTGTTGCAGAAATGTGATTAAAAGTTCAAACACACAGTTCCTCTTTAATTGACTGAAAGTACATTTACTCTCTGAGTAAAAGAAATGTGAACTAGTTTACTAAATGACTCAAAGAGAAGAGCTGATGCTTCATGTATCTTTGTCTGCATAAGTCAAAAAGATGACTCAGGCAGACAGTGATTTTGGTCGCTAACAAGAGTTCTGATTGGCTGAGGACATTGGTGATGAGACAGGATGATGCAGCAGCGGTAGGAGAGGAAAGTTAGGCAGACATCTCAGTTTGACTAAGGTAATTGTTCTATTAGGCTAAAGAATCGTTACAGTAATCACACCTGTTTTGATTTTACTACGGCTATTCACTGTCTGAGTCATTTTGGTTAACTTTTAATCCATTTGAATGAGTAAAGTTTATATGTATCTTTGCACATTTCAGTAATAAGGCAGATCAAAGTGTTTTACATCATAAAACACTAATCAAATAAGTAATAAACATCGTATTAAGCATTAAAGATCATTTAGATTTATTATTATATTCAGTCAACCATGAAGTCTGTTCCTGATAGAAAACAGAATATGCTCAATAAATGATAAAACAATATGAAACCAAGAGTCTAAAGTAAAATAAGTAATTATTTTAACTTGATGTTGTAAGTAATAGAGAAATGTGGGCTCTTTTACTAGGTGAGGGAAGTTTTTTTAATGAAATAAATTTAATCGCAGCATTAAGTTAAAACTCACATTTCAAGATTAATGGACTTAAAAAAACAATGTTTAGACAGCTTGTCTCTTGTTGTTAAATTCATTAACTTTAATTTCTGAATTATAACCAATAAATTTTTTTTTCTTGACTTAAATTACATTTTCAAGGCAGCAGGTCGACTTTTATTTTCAAGTTAAACCACCTTCAAAAGTTTTACAGTGAAGAAACATGTTGACAAAATTTTGCTTTACTGACTACAGAATTTCTTTTGCTGACTTTTGAAAATGAGTGATTTTTAAAATAAAATATATTGATGAACTGAAATGAAGTGGAGTGTAGCAGCATTAATATCTCAATGACTTTCAATGCCTTTTAACATCTTAAACCACCTAACAGAGTTGATGGGCCAACCTTCGTGAAGACACAACTTGACCTAAAATCAAGTTATAAAGTCTTATCAGAAGTGAGGCTGAACACTGGAAAAGGACATTATTATGTATTTTCCAGGAATAGGGTGGCCTTTTGTAGCACAATCAATTAACTACGTTACCTTCAGTTGTATCAAATATGACTTAGAAGAAATTTGATGGCTTAAAACTGGGTCTCTGTTCTTTAGACTCTCATCACTTTCTGAAACGCCACCATCAGGAAGTCACATCACAATAAACCCTCCTCTATTAACCCTTTAACAATGTTTTACTGGCGTTGCACTGAGAAGTCCTATAATGAGCTCAGCAGAAGCTCAGTTCCTCCAGGTGTTCGCTAATTGCTGCTGGCTGGTCTTGAGGAGGTGAGCGGAGGAGCGCTGCTCTGTGAGGCCCAAGCCTGGAAGCCTGGAAGCCTGGAAGCCTGGAAGCTGCAGCTCAGATGAGGACCCACCCCTCTAGGGCTAGGTCCACCCAGATGTTTTGCACAGCTGGATGGTTGCCATGGGAGATTAAAAGGATTTCTCAAACATGCATGAAAGAATCAAAGCAACAATCAATTTCGTTTTTGATGAGGGAATAACAGTATGGCGAGATGTAAAGCTCAGAAAAGTAGATTTTGTGTAATACTGTCTCTGTTGCACAGCAGAAAATGATGGGCCGGCAGAACACCTGTTCACTTCTGGTGTAGTATATTTATTTAGTATAAACTGTGAACAGAAACTGCTCCTAATATCCGCCATTTTTTTCTCAGCAATGGCGGACTTGCTGAGCGCCATCTGATGGCAAAATCCATACATTGTTAGATATAATAGATTCTAACGCTAGTTTCTAAGTAAGTAACCTCTAGCATAGAAAATTAAATAGGGGGGCTCAATTTGCATGCCTTGTTCTGTTCCATAGTGCCACATCAATTCAAAATAAGCTCCAGCTTTAACATAAGCTTATAAATAGGCCTTACCAAAATGTCAAAGGTCAACAGGAAGGGTCAGTAAAGTATTATTTCAGAACAAACCACGAGTGACTGCCTGCTTTATGCAACACAACCTCCTGCCCTCTCTCTGTGATGAATGAGAGCTGAGCTTTTATTATCGCCTTCGAGAACCCAGAGACATGAGACAATGAAAAAAAAAGAGCAGCGTTGAGGTGGTTCAGCCGGACTGCATCATGGGATCTATTAATACTGATGAGTGTCATTAAGAGCCGGAGCGGGGTGAGCCGTGGGGGGTTGTTTAGCTCCCCTGCGTGCGTGGGATGGAAGGGGAGGCTGAGGAGTGTTTAGACAGCGCTCAGATGGTTTACAAACAGTACGAAGCACAGCCTCTGTCACACCGAGCAAGCAAGGACCCCCCGCACCTCCTCCTCACCCCCAACCCGCCGCCAGCGTCGTCTGATGAAGACAGGAAACATCTGGACGCAAAGGGAAGGAGAGGATAATAATGACAGAGCATAACGAGGGTGAAGGAGGGCTGATCTGGCCGGTCTCTTAAAATCTGAGACACAGCAGACATTTGCAAAGATGGGTATTTGAAGCATTAACATTTCAATATGTCAAATAAATCGGTGTTAACGGCTCATAGACGTTAACACTGTCTATGATTTGGTTGCATTTATACACACCCCTGGTAAAGATGCCTAAAGAAAGTCTCCTTTTATTGAAGCAGCATCATCTCTAAATGAACCGTTTAGAAAACTCCAGCTGTTGATCTCAGTGCTTTTAATTAGGAAGGAAGAAAGTCTCTGTTTCACACTAAACTGGTGTGTTTGTTGTCAAAAGCTCAATCGCATCTGATCAAATCAAACAATTCAGAGCCTTTAAGTATGAAGGATAAAAGGGTTGTTGTTTTTTACTCCTCCTTTTTTCCCCATCTACGATGGTCCTAACACGGTGTCATATGGAATAGTTTAATATTCAACATGTTTCCGTTTTTAATGGTAGGATAATAAATACTCGCCCTGGCATTCCTTTTAAGCTAAGCTAAGCTAAGCTAAGCTAATTGTTCAGTCAAATTAACCCCATCATCACAACAAAGCACAACACAGAAGGTCCAACACATCAACAGAGATTTCAAGATTAACTTGGGAGCAAATTATTCTTACTAACTAACCAACTAACTAACCAACTAACTAACTAACTAACTAACCAACTAACTTGAAAGCTAAAGAAAACTTAAACATTTATGTAACTAAAGCTGGCATCTTGGAAGGGTCTATAAATAAATTACTGCTTCATCTGTATTTTTGTTTTTAAGATGGTCTCACATTTTCCTCAAACACCCTCTGATATGGTGGAATGATGAGAATGATGCAAAAACATGACTTAGCTGGTCTGCTGTTCCTGTTGCTGAAAAGCTAAACCATAGTTAGCTTAGCCTTTAAAGGCAAACTTAGTAAAACGATTTAGTTTTACACTAATCTGTCCTAAAACGTTATTCACAAAGTAACTGTGTTCTTTGTGGGCCTTTCTGCTTGCGTAGACTTCTTTTACTATCTTGTAAAGAAGTCTATACAAGACTTCTTTCAGTAAATATGTATTTAATGTTCATATTAGAAAAGCAACCAGGCTATAACAGGCTGTCCTACTTGTTACACCTGACACATTTCTGCACATTCTGGCAGCTTAAATAGCCTCCGATCGTCTCATGGATCCTGTTGCTTGTTTACGTCTGTGTCTCCATCATCAGCAGAGCCTCCTGACAGTGTGGCCGCTGGGTGGGCTCTCTGTTTAATCAGCGTGTAACGACTAACTGCTCCCACAGCGACCTCATTTGTCCAGATGCACTTTCATGCGCTGCCAGTGGCCCCACATGTTCTCTCATCAGAGAACATCTCGAAGCCCCTGAACAATCCTACATGGCACGCAGAGATCTCAGCTGCATCCTGTTTAGGCAGTCTGAACGAGTTCACGAGGTCTCACTCTGGGCTTTTTATTGAGTCCCACTAGAGAGATCAATACGGTGAAGTCACTCGGGGTCGCGTAGAGCCGCAGCGCTATGACGTTTTTGGCTTTCGACCCGTGTCATCTTGAAACGTTCAGTCCGATTTCGGTCATGCTTGTGGCATCTGGTTCACTCGATTGTTATGCTGTTCACCCCTCTGGAGAGTTTAGATGATGTCACTGTAGGACACAGGAAGCATGAAGACAGAATTATCTGAAATCAACGCTATTCTGTTATAACATCGTGTTATAACGGTATTACCTCATCGAAAACACTCCTGGAGTGTTGCTTTGATTCTTTTATGCATGTTTGAGAAATCCTTTAATCTCCATGGCAACCATTCAGCTGTGAGAAGCGGCTGGGTGGACCAAGCCCCGCCTTAGAGGATGAAGCTCCTCCTCTGAGCTTCCACCTCAAAGAGCAGGCTCTCCCACGACTCCCCCATTCAGCTTCTCCAGACTAGCCAGCAGAAATTAGCAGACACCGAGAGTGGATCTGCACATCAACTGATCTAATTATACCAGATACTTCTCAGTGCAGCGCTGGTAAAAACTTTGCTAAAGGGTTAATAGAGGAGCCATGTTGTGATGACTTCCTGAAGGTGGAGTTTCAGAAAGAGTAGGAGTTTTTTTGTGTGTTTTTTTTTAAAGAGACAGAAGCCAAATTTTAAGGTGTTTTATTACAAAGTCAAATTTCTTTTAAGTCATATTTGATGTAAGCAGCATTTTTATGACATAGTTACTTGACTGTGCTATAAAAACTACATTATGTGCCTAGAAAACACATAACACTGCCCCTTTAATCTCATTTTCCAACATCAAGTTAATGACACATTTAAGCCTATTTCTGCATGTATTCAATGTGTTCATTTCTAATCCCATATTAATGCATACACAGTTTGATTAACAAATCATTTCTAAGCAAAAACACCAATGCCAATTTTTTTTTCTTCTTTTGTGTTTTTGGTTGTAATTGTTATGTTTTTTCTGTTTTGTATATTTTTGATGTTGTGTTTTCTTCACTGCCGTGTAGTAATTATTTTTTTCCATGTGATTTTGTCAAATATTTAATTTATGTAGTTATTTACGTGTTCTTACTAATAGCTCCTGTAGCCGGACTCTGACATGTTAAACACATTTTTTGGGATCCGACACCTTGATAACTGGTTACACTCTTATTGTGATTAAATATCTTGCTTTTCTTTATGAACTGTGATGTGAGAGAGCATCAGAGCGTCTTTATGTTTTAATCAAACCTGTGGTTTTAAAAAAGTTATTATTATCATTTTCTCTATTGAGTAAATTGAAATTCTTGTCTCCAGAATTTCCTAACCATCCTCTCTCCCTCCAGACATCCTGGCCGACCCTGTGGGCTGTCCTCTGCAGGACCCGGACCTCCAGCTGCTCCCTTACAGCCAACAGCAGTATTTCCCTGCCAACCTGCCTTTCCCTTTCTACAGCTCCCCTCCTTCTTCCACCTTCTCGCCTTCATCTCTGGCTTCATCCTCTCAGCTCTGCCATCCTCCGTACCAGTACAGCTCTCACAGCCTGGAGGGCCCCTGCGATCAGGGCCCGGAGCCCCTGTCTTCAGGGCTGAATCAGGGGCTGGCACCAACAGGGCTGCCTCTCGTGCGCAGGTCTCGGATGGGGTCGGGAGGAAAGGGCAAAGGTCAGGATGAGTTGTGCGTGGTGTGTGGGGATAAAGCGTCGGGGTACCACTACAACGCTCTCACCTGCGAAGGGTGCAAAGGTACTCACTCTGAGCGCTGGCTTTAAATCTGTCCGTGCTTTCAAAGCTAAAGCTGGTCTGGGTTTTTACTTTATCTGCAGGTTTCTTCAGGCGCAGTGTGACCAAAAAGGCCGTGTATCACTGTAAGAGTGGCGGTGGCTGCGAGATGGACATGTACATGAGGAGGAAGTGCCAAGACTGCCGGCTGAGGAAGTGCCGCGCTGTGGGAATGCTGGCGGAGTGTAAGGAAACTAATTCAACAGCTCAACATGATGGAGCGACATAAACCGTTGATACTGATCCTGTAGTCAAGTTTAATTGTAAATCACATTCTAGCAACACGACAGTTCAAAGGGAAAGACAATTTTTCCTGGTTTTAGTCAGAACAGGAGGAGCAGCGTTCTGGATCACCCTGAAGCATTCTGATTAATTTTTTAGGCAAGACACTGTTGCAGTAATCAATGCAACTATAGATAAACACATGTATGAGTTTCTCTGTATCTTGCTTGGACATTAATCCTTTAAACCTGGAAATGTTCTTCAGGTGATTAAAAGCTGACTTTGTAACCGTCTTTATGTGGCTCTGAAGGTTCAGTGCATTGATAGCTTTCTTGACAGCTACAGCGCACAATAACACAAATGATCTAAACATCTCCGTGTTTGGACTATGTGTTTATATTGTTGTCGTTTATCCTCCAAGGCCTTCTGACAGAAGTTCAGTGCCAGTCCAAGCGACTGAGGAAAGGAGGTAGAAACAGGGGTCAAGAGGAGGAGGACAGCGCAGACGGTCGGAGAGTCAGCTCCACCTGCCGGCTACCTGCCCAGGTACCGCTGCTATATCCTGAGGCCTGTCCCCAGGCTCTGTGCCGCCGGGGACAGGCCCGGGTTTCTAAACCCTGTCATTTGTGTCCTCCCCATGCAGACTCAGCCGGCCACGTTGACCCGGGAACAGAAGCACATTGTGGACAGGATGGTGGAGGCCCATCAACAGTTCAGAGATCAGGACAGCAGCAGTTACATGGTGGGGACATGTGCAGACGTCACGTCTGCCCGGCCAGGCGGCGTGATCATGCCGTTGTCATGTCAGCAGGTGTTTGAGTGGCAGTGCGCTCTGGAAGGAGACGGCCTGCTGGATGTTCCCACCCCACAGCTGCAAAGACTGCTGCAGTTTGCCAGAACGGTGCCGGGTGAGTCGGACTCAGGCTTTTTACTCGTTTAGAGGTGCAAATTTATGAATCTGCAGTGTTCAAATAAAAAGGAGGGAAGGAAAAAAAGATAATATTTGAAATTTCACAGAGACATCGTATAGGATAAATCAACGTATCTACTTATTTTAGCTAATTTTGAATTTGAAACTATTTAAGTAAATGTCGTAAAACACTGCAAAAACACAAAATCTTGCAAGTATTTTTGGTCTAATTTCCAGTGTAAATATTTTAGTTTGCTTGAAACAAGACAAAACTAACTTGTCAGAAAGATATTGGTGCTTGTGTTAAGTCAGTAATTCATTAATAATGTGAAACAGTGGCTCTAGCACTTTTTCCATCAATACTAAGCAATTACTGACTTAAAACAAGCTCCTGTATCTTTCTGAAAAGTTACCGCTAAGTTAGTTTTGTCTTGTTTAAAGCGAATTAAAATATTTGAATTAGAAACGACAAGACCAAAACTCTTTGGTAAGATTTTGTGTTTTTGCCGTGAACAAAACTTCTTCTTCTTCTTCCGTTTTTTTTTTTATAGCACTCTGAAAACATTAAGATAAAACCAACTAATACACATACATTGAACAGGCACAAAATATATGAGGAGTATAATGGGGAAGGATGTTAAAAGGATAAGACAAAAAAAATGAATGTAAGGTCAAAATCACAGGAAAGGCAAGAGAAAAAAAGTTTTCTTAATTCACTTTGATCCCTCATTATTATACACTTAGTTTACAACAAATACTGAATTTCTTCCAATTCTTAATAAATTATGTCATGCATAAATTATTTGAAGAGATCATCCTCTCCATGTTGAAATGCTATTTATTTACTTTCATTGGAGCCTTGGTCAAGAACTTCACAGGGCTTTCAAATAAGTTTATGTTTTATTGTCGTAACATAATCAGAGACGAAAACCTTGCAACAGCGGCGTCCAGAGTGCGGCCATTTGTGGCCCTTGAAACTGTGAGCTTGCTGGTAAAATAAACCCAGTTCTGACCTCCGACCCAGGATTTGACCTCCTGGATTTCTCAGACCAGATGAGCCTCCTGTCTGTGTCTTCGCTGGAGGTCATGTTCCTGCTCTCTGCCCAGCAGTTCTCCAACAACCCAGCGAGCCCCACTCCAGGTAAGGAGAAAAAACACACACGCACACGCACGCACGCACGCACGCACGCACGCGTTTGTGTTGCTATCTTTGTGGGGACTTTCCATTGACTTCCATTCATTTCTACAGCCTAAACCTTACCTTTACCCTTTTCCTAACCCTATCCATCACATACCTAACCCTAACCCTAACCAAAACTCAATTCATACCTTAGTCCTAACTCTGACCCCTGACCCAAAAACAGGGTTTCCCCTTGTGGGGACCAGGCTCCGGTCCCCACAAGGAGCAATTGGTCCCCACAACGTAGTATATGTCAGGAAAATCGTCCCCACAAGGTATTACAAACAAACGCACACACACACACACACGACTGGAAAAGAAGAAGATGCGCTCAGAAACATGAAACACACAGATTCAGAATAACTGTAACTCTTGTGATCAGTCTCGCAGCTTTTCAGTGCTTCCGCTTATGGATGGCACAGAAACCTGGACCCGAAGGAAAACCTGGACCTCAGGATGCCGGTCAGCTCAGGTCAGCTCATTGCAAACTCTTTAATCTCCACACAGGTCCTATTATTGAATAGGTTCAATAATAGGATCTGCTTTCTGTTTGGACAGGATGCAGCGAGGATCTCCTCGGCTCGGTGCTGAACTTCCTGCACAGCATGGCAGTGCTGCGTGTGACAGAAGCTGAGTACACTCTGCTTACCGCCACGGCTCTGCTCTGCTCAGGTCAGAAATGTCCAGTTAGTGAAACTCTGCCTGCAATTGTTCTGGTTAACACAAAGTCTCTGAATGGACCTCTCATTGTGTCAAATGGTCTCATTTAGTTTATGCAAATCCCTGCAGCTCCGGCTGCATGTTTAGAGTTGTTTTCCAGTCTGTTTCAACCTCTTAAATTTTAATGCCTTAATGTGTTTTCTACAGATTCTTGCTCTTGAGCTGTGGATCTCTGCAGCTCCTCCAGAGTTATCGTAGACCTTTTGGCTGCTTCTCTGATTAGTGTTCCCTTCTTTTTATTTTCTGATAATGGATAGAAGATTGTTTTATAGCAACTCCAGAGCAGCTGTGTATCACACGTAGACTCTGTTGTTAATTAGACAACTTCCTGCAAGGAATTTGTAGCTTCTTAACTACATAGCAAACTGTCCGACACATCAAACAGGCTGCAACTCTCAACGTTTTCCAGGCTTAAAACAGACAGGCACTCAGTTGCTTTTAAAATAGCATTAGTTGATTATTTCTTTTTAAATCTTTAGGTTTTTATGTGTTGCTGTCTTCGTTTGTTTTCAAGGTCTTTTTGTGTTTTGTTGCCCTTATTCATGTAGCCAAAAATGCAGATGTTCTCATAAACAGACTTCATAAATCAACATGAAGTCAAGTAAATGAAACCACATTTTTTAGATTTTAACTTGTAAAAAAAAAAAAAAAGTTTTCTTTTCACAGTTATGAGGCACTTTGCATTGGTCTGTCACTAAACAGCCTGAGTTTTGTGTGTTTGACAAGACAAACTGTGAAAAAGGTTATGGATGCTTTGAACATATGATTTCTTTTTGTTTTTTGTGCAGATCGAGCGTCCCTGCAGGCGGTCAGTGGTGTGGAGAAAATGCAGGAGCTGATCCTGGACCTGCTGTCCAGGGTGTGTGGGGCCCAGACCGGAGCAACAGGTCGCAGAGGGCCGCAGCGTTTCGGCCGCCTGCTGGGCAGACTGACGGAGCTGCGCACCCTCCATCACAACTACCTCCTCCTGACAGGACAGCAGCATGCACACTGATGCAGACACCGTCTTCATGTGTGAAGACATGAAAAAGAACATCTGTCTTTTTGAGATCCGAGAAATGGACCAACAAATGACTTTTTTGGGGGGTTTTCATCCAACTTGCCCTTTGGTCACTAGCTTCAGAGGTTTTAGATTGTTGTAAACAATCTTTTTTTTAATATGTGTTGGAAGCTGTTGCAATAAACTCTATCAGGACAGTTTGTTTTATTGAACAGTTTTAAAATAAAGTGTTGCCTCTACATTTGTAAAAGTTTAACTATTAAATAAAAATTAAGAAAGAAAATTATGCAAATGACCAGCCACTTCAAGCATTCAATATTGAGAGGTGAATGAATCTTCTTCAGTGTAGACAGAGCATCTGAGTAGCAATATTTGAGGAACAGTTCTGTAGCCGTGGCATATTATTTACATTATATATATATTAGGGCTGAAACGATTCCTCGAATGATTCGAGTACCTCGATTACTAAAATTCCTCGAGGAAAATTTACCTGCCTCGAAGCTTCGTTAATTTATGTTTTATTATTTAGCGCACCGTGTTCCGGCCGGGACTTCATTTGCGTTGCGCGGAGCTCTCACTTCCGCCTCTGAGTTGTTGACAAAAGCTAAGTCTCAGCAGCATAAAGTCCAATCTTCAAGATTGGCCCGTGGGGATTTTATTGATTGATGATAATGCCCGACTTTTTATCGTTTTTGGGGAACCAATAAGCATCCTTAAAATGACTGGGGGATGCCTGGAGTACGGCAGCATTTCTCCTCCGGGGCTGCTGGTTGAAAGCGAACGGCGGGAAGAGCGCTGAGGTGAGCGGATAGACTGAGCAGGGCGGGCGGCTGAGTAGCTGATGCTTACCGTGTAAATGTAGCTTTACCGACGAACCGCACAATAAATTTCATATCCCGGTCTGAAGAAACGGGTGGCGGAGCGCATCGTACATGGCTGGTAGATGAGTTTCTGAGTGTGACCAGTGAAGGTGTCGTAAATATCCCGTATTGCTTCCCCCCGTGTTCGTCCCCCGGTCTAACGGTTCGTCAGTCCGCTGGTCTATTTCCTCCCCTCCACCCCATCTTACGTTCGTTCATTCGCCCTCTCCTCCCACTCCAGGCGGCATTTCCCGTATTTTCAAACCCAAAGCGTGACAGGTTAGGTGGCAAGGTGAGTTTAATTAATCTATTAAACTGGATTAATGGATTAAGCTGGATTGTAGACATTTTTTATAAGCATATTTGTGAGCCTGCCTCTTTATTAAATTCAATATAATTTCAGATTTTTCTATAACTTTTCTTCTGGTTAACTTAGAAAGTGAGCTATTATTGTTACAGGTTAGTTTTCTAAACTACAAAAAAGCAACTGTTAGGGATGCTCAAATATGAAAAATTGGACTGATATTGATATCTGATAGTAACACCGGTATTATGCCAGATTTACCAATATTTCATTTTAGAATTTTATTTTATCCGATTACTCGATTAATCGTAAGAATAATCGATAGATTACTCGATTACTAAAATATTCGTTTACAACAGCCCTAATATATATATGTATGTATATATATATATATATATATATATATATATATATATATATATATATATATATATATATATATATATATATAAAGGTGCAACCCTTAAACTGAAGACTGAAAAAATTAAAAACCAAGCGGCAATAAATTGAGTTGAATCAGTTAAAGCAACTAAAAAAAAAGTAAAATTGTAAGTTTAATAAAATGTAAATTTGTCAGTTATTCTTTATACTTAGCTTTTCATTTAAAGCTACAAAACAGCATAGAATGAAGTTGAATCAATGTACAATTGTGAGATGAATCAACGTTAAATCAGCTCAATAAAAATGTAAAATAGTGAATTCAATCAACTTAATGACATAAAATAGCAAGATAAATAAAATAGCAAATCCACCAGCTGATTATGAATTCTTTTGCAGGCTTGTGGGAACAAACCAGTATACTCAGGACTCACCAGTTCCATTCATTATGGGGTTTGTAGTTTTGTCAACTACCCAAATTCCTCAGCCAAAGCGAATGGGTGGAGGATGTGCTGCTGCTGAGAATGTTAAGCTCTGCTAGAACAGCTCTAAAGTAAAATACACCCGACCGCTGCAGGAAGTATTTATTTCCATTGACCTGGTTAAATTATTAAGCTGAAATAGTAGCAGCAACTTTACATCCGAGTTTGACTTTATGACGTAGAAAAAGCAAACTCTCTTTTTATAGTATTGGTGTCAAACAACAAGTTGTGTTTGACACCAAACACAGTGTTCCTCAAAGCTGAGGAATTTGGGTAGTTGTAACCTACCCAACCTGTAACCTCATACAGATGAATGTTTTTTTTTTCCATTATAAAATTGTCTGATTGCAGCTGAAAGTTGCAACAAATAAGTGGAACAGTGTGCAATCTCAGACCTTATGGGAATATCTGGGTTTATTTTGAATTTGCCAACATAAAATTGATAGTTATTTTATAGTTATACCACAACTGTTAGCCTGAGACATAAAACAAAGTATATGACAGATGACTAGAGAAAAAAATCCACAGGACTCCAGATACATAAACATTTTTTAATAGAATATTTTCCAAAATGTGGAAACTGGTTAAGAATTTTGGTGAGCTGGTAAAATATAAACAGTAGCGATAAGCTTATCGGGGTGAACTTTTCACTGGATGAAATCGGGCTCTAGGAAATAAATAGAATCATTGAGTGGGTCAAAGTCAAAAGCTTGTGCTTGGTATAGAAAAAAAACAAATCAGCAAAAATCAGTTAAAATGCTATCTGCTTTTCAATTAAAAAAACCTCACTCCATTTTTTTTCTTAAATAAGATCTCTCAATTTAATCAATATAACTTTATTTCTATAGTTTTTGTCTTCCATAAATAAATTATTTCTCTGTATCAAAAGAGATTTCAAATATAAAGAGCATCGGCTCATTTTGTCGAATGCCAAGATTACACAACAATGCAAAACACTCAAACTATAGTTAATTTACAGTAAAGACAAATATCCATACACTGCAGGAATTATTTCATGGCGAGTCTCGCCTCGCCCTTCAGAAGGCTGATTGAAGTACGCATTTAAAAACATTAAATTAGAATGAGCTTGATAACGCAAAGTCGTATGTACAAAAACTACCAGTAAAATATACATGAGTCTTTTTGTAAAAAGTTTAAAACATAGAAAATCTATTGTATAAAAGAAGGCAGTGATGTGTTTATCGGTCTCCGGCAGCTCTTTTTAAATCTCTTTCCTAATGGCTTGATCCCTCAGCAGCAGGATTAGCAGAACCTCAGGCTCTTTTACATTTGATTCCTGATATCCAGCTGGAGTTGAGGACACACACCTCTGAATGTCCCTGAAAGAGGGGGAATTAACGCTTACTGCAGCAACGTGAGGCTTAATGTAACTTCATTTACACATCATCTCCCTAATGACACGAAGCAGTTTCTGTCAGACACCGGCGGCTCAGTCTGGGACCCGGCAGCTGCTCCGCGGCGTCTACAGGTAGCTGGAGGTGACGAAGCAGTGGCTGTGGCTGACTCGGCTCTGGTGGATCATGGCGCGGTCGTACGCCACCTGGACGGACTTGCGGATGCTGGACTTGCGACCCTCCATGATGCGCAGCTTGTCCGCCGTGTCGTCGACGCCCAGGTGTGTCAATTTGTCGCGGGGGAGCCACTGCCTGAAACACCGGAGACAGAGTTCGGACCGTGAAGGAGTTTTATTTTTTTAAATATTAAAGAAGCACATCTTTCTTACAGACGTCCTCTGGAATCTACTCGAACTCCTCGATCTTTTTGACGTTCTTACAATAAAACCACATGTCAACTCATCTACACATCAGTTCACAACAAATGGAATCTCAAGGAACTTTAGAAAAATATCCATTTATATAGAGAAATAGTCTTAGTACAATTCAACCCAATCAATGTAGACTGATTCAAGGTCAATTACATGCATGTCATTTTGACTCTCGTGCTTAAATTTGTTCCAATAGGATTTCATGTAATAAACCAACATTAAAAAAACACTCATATGTGAGTCCAGGCAGGTGAGCGAATACTTTTGTCAAAACAGTGTGGCTTCCTTGTTCTCTGACAAACTAATAATCCAGTGATGTGTTTGTCTGTGAATGATTTCCGATTATAAATACAGGACCATCAACAACAGTCACAATAGCAACAATAATGACAGTAATATTAATGATAAAATAATATGCAGACCAAGCAGCCTATATCTTCTTTGATAGGGGGGCAGTAGGGGACCTGAATAAGGGCTGGGGGGTTCCTGGCCCAAAAAGGTTGAGAAAACTGTCCTAGAGACTGAATAGAGAGCATCTGTTTACATCAATTGTTCAAGTCACAGACTCCAAACAGGGTTTAGGTTTGAACTAGCCCATTCTAGTTTGACCTAATCCACTCCACTGCAGCTGGACGTGTATGGGGGCATCGTGAGCTTCCTTTCTTAGTGTCCAGTAGGTTTTTTCCATCTGGGGTTTACTTTACATCCATCTTCCAAAAAGCTTCCTTGTCTCAAGAAAGTGAAAGCCCATCAGTGATGGGTTTGGCGAGTAGATCTCAGGCTGTAGCTTTGCGGTTGTGCCATACTCTCATGTCGGGACGACTGACTGACACACATACTCCATGAAGTGCTAGAAGCCTGGAAACCCTGCATTAAACTTCCCCACAGCTTTATTTCTGACTCATGTTCTATGTTCGTGATGCCGTTTGCATACAAACGCTTTTCAGATCTAAAAATGTTTCAACTCACTTTCCTTCCGCCTCATAACTTGTGTTGAGTTAAGCTTGTGGTCGCAACGGAACAATTAAGACAAGTTTTCCCTTTGCAGCCAGACACTAAAACATCTCTACCCTTTAGCCGACTTCATAACCTCCATTTAACATCTGTGAAACTCACCACGTCCGCTTGTTATCGAAGAAAAGCACCAGGTAGAGTCTGTCGTTTGTCTCCTCTTGTCTCTGCTCTCCCAGTCGGAGGACGTCCTTGGGTGGGACGGGGATAGGAATCCCGTTCAGCAGCAGGCCTTCCTCTGGCATCTCTGGGTCGATGATCTGAACCAAACAGAGCAACGGGGAGCGTTGAGCCAAAAAGTCTTTTGACAGCTCAAACGGGATGATCAATATGATGAGTAGCTCACCAGAGCGGGATAGGAGGGATAACCTCTGCACTTCGCCCACACCAGCTCTAACGGCTCCAGCTCCGTCTCGTCCTCCTCCGACTGACTCCCGTTGCCTGCAAAGCAACACATTCTGTGTTTAACGCAGATCAAGAAAAGAACATGCGTTATTGTGGCATAATGTGAAGTACCGGTGTAATCCGAATCTCCGTTGACTATGTCAAGAAGAGGGACGTTGGAGAGAGAAGGCTTTCCGAGGCTTCGTCTGGGTGGCGAGTTGCTGTGGGATCAAACATGCTGGACCATTATCGACTGATCAGGCATCACCAAAACCAGACAAAGGAGATAATCACCTTCATCTTACATTTCTTTGTGGAGGACGGGGCAGGACCGTGACTCTGAGTCGGAGTTGCTGTCTTTGTGCCTTTCGAACCTGTTGGTCAGTCCTGAAAACAAACAAAGCATCCGTTATCCTCAGCCTCGTCTTATTACTATAAGAGCTTCAGATCTGAGCTAAAACAATGTAAATCAAATTCACATCCTCTGATTCATTAGAAAATAGATTCATTAGATTCAAAATAGATGACACCAATTTAAAATTGAGATAATAAATAGAATCACATGTATTATAATAGGGCTGCTGCTAACAATTATTTTGATTATTCAGATTATTAACGGATAAAAAAACACACACATTCTGATTTTAAAACAGAGAGTATTAGGAATAGTTGGGCGATTTGTTCTTAGAAGTTTATGTAGCACTATTAATACTACTATCATAACAAAAATGAGGATAAAAACTATTCCTTGTTTTAGGTAGCTGCATGGCAGCATTCACAGCGCCACAAACAAATGCTGGTCTTGCAAAACATTCCTTCTTGATATGATATAATATTGCTAAACTGCAAATAGAGACTCCTTTCATTTGCTCGTATTTTCAAATTTACCTGTTTCACGTGAGAATAGCGGGAGAAAATAGTAAAATTAACAAATTTGTCTGGTTGTTTGCATTAACTGACATTTGTAGCAATGATGAATTAAAATTCTTACAAGAAATCTTTCACAATTAATTAAAAAAAAGATAAAGATACATGTCCACCTCTAGTATCAGTATGAGTATTTGAGCTAAAAGAATTTAAATCAAATTGTTTGACCATTTATGGAGATAAATGGTCACCAGTAGGCTCAAACCTCACATTTAATTCTAAATAGCTTTCTGAAAATGTTACTTTACAACATATTTTCACACATCTATGATACATTATTATAGGGTTGGACAATACGACTGAAAAACATATAATATGAGCATTTCATATCAGTTCTTATTGATATTTGTAGATATTGATAATAATTGGTTTGTTTTTTTTATTTCTGAAATACTGAAAATATGAATTTGGCCCTATTTGTATAGGGCGCAGTCAAATTGCTCACCCATCCGCTGTGTTTACAAACAAAGAAACCCTCTATACTTAGTTCCCATAAGTCTGAACAGGAAGTAATTTGTGCCACCAAGCAGCCATCTTGGTTGGCAAGCGCAGCATAAAGCAAAGCAAAGGCTTCAAGACCAACAAATACAAAGTACAGAACTCAAAAATTGTAATCGAGTAATAGTTGTAATATACTGTTTATAAATTACATAGGAATGCAGAAAGAGCTAGAGCTTGTTCATTGTTGTCAAAGGTACCGTCAGTTACAGACACCTACCAAGATGGCCGAAGGCTACAAAGTTTCTGTAAGTGTGACGTCAAATGAGAATACCGTATTTTCCGCACTATAAGGCGCACCTTCAATGAATGGCCTATTTTTAAACTTTTTTCATATATAAGGCGCATAGAATAGACACTAGAATAGAGGCTGGAGTTACATTATGCATCCACTAGATGGAGCTGCAGTAAACGGAATGTCAACAAAATAGTCCGACTCCGGTCGGTGAGCAGAGCCTTCCGCGACTGGGCCGGGGCGTGGCCGGACAATGGTCACCCTTCTCCGTTCGCGCACAGCATGTTGGTGGAGAACGTGGTGCTAAATGACCTGCAGACGACCTGATTATAGACGGTCAGTAGGTAGATAGGTCAGTCAAATTTTATTAATAGATTACAAACCAGCGTTCTGACAACTATCCCAGCATGCACCGCGCGCTTCTTCTTCTATGGGCGAAAATGAAGTCGGCGGCTGCTTACCGTAGTTGCTAGACCTGTTGTGGCTCAATATTGGTCCATATATAAGGCGCACCGGATTATAAGGCGCAATGTCGGCTTTTGAGGAAATTGAAGGTTTTTAGGTGCGCCTTATAGTGCAGAAAATATGGTACATATAAAAAGTTATCACGTGGTAATAAAAGAGATCGCTGAGGAAAGACCTTCTTGAAAGAGTTTCATCAGTCAATGTTTCAACCAACAGCTTTACTTTCTGGGCTGCAGTTACCGCGGTAACCATTTCAAAACATGTAAATTGTAAACTGATTGAACTTTTGCTATTTGTGTACAACACCAGACCAATTAACCCTTGCAGTTATTTGTAATGCATCTAAAATTAGTATTTTCCACAACTCTTCAGAGCTAAATAAGAGTCTCTGTTAGTCGTAGTAACTAGGAGACCGCCCACCTTTAAAAGAAGACATTCAAGAGTTTAATACAAGTATGTAAAGCTTTCTAACCGCTTTCCAGTGAATGATTCACTGTCCTCTCCAATTCTGTATCTGACGACGCTTCTCGACCAGGGGTCCACACTTCATAAAGAGTGGGAGGTCCAGGGCTTTTCTGTGGGGTTCTGGATGCTGGTGTGGAGGACGGGGAGCTGGTTGTTGAACTAGGGGCGGTGGGGTTGCTGCTCGTATTCTCGTCCTGCAGCCCCTTCCCGTTAAACACGGGGTTCTCTTTTTCCCTGCAAAGCTTCGCTCCGTTCTTTGCTTTCTTGAACAAGACAGAGGTCCGCCGTCCGACTCCCCCGGTGGCGGGCCGTGGAGAGACGGAGAGCGCCGGCGGGGCGTTGGCTATGACCTGCCCCTCATAGTGCAAAGTGGGAGGTGGTGTCACGCAACATTCTCCTCGTGCTTTAGTGCAATTAATGTTTTCTGAGGCGCTGTTCAAGTGGTTGCTGTCTATTTTAAGGCGCTTGCAGGCCCAGGAGGAGGACTGGACCTCCCCTGTCATGGGCCGCAGTGTGGGAGGTTCTAGAGGCGGTTCTCCTTGTCGGGGAGGAGGAGATGGGCCTCTAGGTTCCAGTCTTGGGGGAGAAGTGGATTTGAGGTCATCTAGAAGAAGAAAAAAAAATATGTAAAGATAATTTAAACATAATTCTTTACAAATAATTGGTTATGCTGTACGTAGTATGATGTGGTAGTTTTCACACACACGAAAATGGCGTCTTTTTCCCAATGGTTACATTTCATTCTTACACACCAACCACAGCCCGAAAAGAGTTAAGATATTAAAAATGGAGGACTTCATCGAGACAAGTGACTAAAGAAAATCGCTCTCACAACTGTACACCAGCAACATGGCAACGTTTTACATAGAGATGCACCGTGAATTCAAATGGTGTCCAGAATCAGACGACCTTCTTCCGCTTGAAGGGCCAAGAATTGAGATCGATCTGATGGTGGAACAAAATCTAGAAGCTACCAGGCGTGGAAGTTGTTACTGAGGGAAGAAGACTCAGGATATTTTAATTGTGCTTCCATTATACATTTTTTGATATTCTACTAATGTCGAAAAAACACAATTTTGCAATTGTGATGCCATTAAATAAGAAATGCAATCAACATCACATGTGGAATCTACTTGTTCACGTGATTGAAAGTCAGGTGGCAATGAATGTCAACAGTTGCATGGGCAATACTCATATTTCAGCCACGGCGCTAGTGCTCATCTGTCAGTCGTCAGAGTCATCAGAGGAGACGTCGGCGTCTTATTCAGGCCTTGGAGCATCAAGTTCCTTGTACTTAGGGGTGGTTATGTATACATGAGGCGTTTTGGTAAAATTGCTGTTTTGGGCTGCGATTTCACATAAGAGCTATGGATTCAACACTTTCAATGACAAGCTCAACTTTTGATGAACATTGCCAGACTGTGAGATTTCTGGTTGGACTAGATGCACAAAGGCCAAGGAGGTCAGTGCCTATAACTAAGTGAGTTGTTGCTGTACGCAAAATTCACAATTTTCAATGTGGCTGAAAAAGGATCTCAATTCCAGTGCAGAAACATTTTATCAATACACTTGAGTTTAGGGCTGTTGTAAACGAATATTTTAGTAATCGAGTAATCTATCGATTATTCTTACGATTAATCGAGTAATCGGATAAAAAAATAATAATAAAATGAAATATTGGTAAATCTGGCATAATACCGGTGTTACTATCAGATATCAATATCAGTCCAATTTTTCATATTTGAGCATCCCTAACAGTTGCTTTACTGTAGTTTAGAAAACTAACCTGTAACAATAATAGCTCACTTTCTAAGTTAACCAGAAGAAAAGTTATAGAAAAATCTGAAATTATATTGAATTTAATAACAAAGAGGCAGGCTCACAAATATGCTTATAAAAATGTCTACAATCCAGCTTTTAGTTTATGTATTCAGCTTCAGTGAGTTTAATAGATTAATTAAACTCACCTTGCCACCTAACCTGTCACGCTTTGGGTTTGAAAATACGGGAAATGCCGTCTGGAGTGGGAGGAGAGGGCGAATGAAGAACGTAAGATGGGGTGGAGGGGAGGAAATAGACCAGCGGACTGACGAACCGTTAGACCGGGGGACGAACACGGGGGGAAGCAATACGGGATATTTACGACACCTTCACTGGTCACACTCAGAAACTCATCTACCAGCCATGTACGATGCGCTCCGCCACCCGTTTCTTCTGACCGGGATATGAAATTTATTGTGCGGTTCGTCGGTAAAGCTACATTTACACGGTAAGCATCAGCTACTCAGCCGCCCGCCCTGTTCAGGCTATCCGCTCACCTCAGCGCTCTTCCCGCCGTTCGCTTTCAACCAGCAGCCCCGGAGGAGAAATGCTGCCGTACTCCAGGCATTCCCCCAGTCATTTTAAGGATGCTTATTGGTTCCCCAAAAACGATAAAAAGTCTGGCATTATCATCAATCAATAAAATTCCCACGGGCCAATCTTGAAGATTGGACTTTATGCCGCTGAGACTTAGCTTTTGTCAACAACTCAGAGGCGGAAGTGAGAGCTCCGCGCAACGCAAATGAAGTCCCGGCCGGAACACGGTGCGCTAACTAATAAAACATAAATTAACGAAGCTTCGAGGCAGGTAAATTTTCCTCGAGGAATTTTAGTAATCGAGGTACTCGAATCATTCGAGGAATCGTTTCAGCCCTACTTGAGTTACTTTCAAATTTATTTCCGTAATTCCAATCTGCAAAATTTTATGATCAATGGAAATGCAGCTAGAGGTTCTTAAAATGAAGACAGAGAAAACGAAGACTTAAAAAGAAAACTTTTGTAAATAAATGAACATCTGGATGTTCTAGACTGCCGGAGAAAGAGTAAGACAGAAAGGCTGACAGAATACAGCAAACTAAGCCGCTTCATTTTATCCTTTTGAGCTCCCAACGTCTGTCATGCACAATTTGGAAATATTACTAGCCGTTTGTAAAATATAAACACAATCATATTTTTGCAGTGCAAGCTGTGCTAATCACTCATATGTCTTTAGCTTAAGTGGTAAATTCTGTTTTTTTTATTTGTTGTTTTTTTTTGTTTTTATTTTTAGTTTTTGCAAACACTGTGACATCGCTTCTATTCTTATAAAAGAAATAAATTGCTTGGGGCAGGAAGGCCAGAACTAATATTTTACATCCCAGTTCTAAATCTTCTTATTCTGTAGTTTTTAAAGAGAAATCAAACAATGCTGGTCAATAAACCTTTTATCAGTGCATCCCTAATTTTACTGCTAAAAATGTGTTTTGATGTTTGTCTTTGAGGGTCTGACCGGACCCGTCTGTAATCAGGAGTGAGATGATATGGCATGACTGAAAGTGGCCCAAGGAGTGGTGAATCCATGAGAGTGATGTATAAAGGAGGTGCAAACACAGCGTGCACTAGAAGAGAGGAGTTGTGAGGCAGCCATGGCCAACGAGACTCTCTGGGCCCCTACTTACTAGACTGGAGACAGTGGGGTTGTTGGGGTTGGTGCGTTAGGGGAACCCTGGCTCAATTACCTGAGGACAATGTTCCATTAGCTCAAGTTTCACAACTGATCTCAATGAAACAAATTAGTCTTTCAAAAGATTCATGCACTGGAAATTTAATTCTCATGTTAATCTAGAGCATTTCATTGCCCTCTCCTCTTACCCTTGTCTGAGGAGGACAGACTATTGTCTGCCTTGGCATTGTTACTGTTGTATTCTTCATCGTCGTCATCGTCTTCGTCCTCTTCTTTAACATGCCCGTTGTGGATGCCGTGGCTCATGGGGTGACCCTGTCTGAGCCGGAGCTTGTTGATCTCACGTCGAAGCTGGCGGATGCGTTTGGCCCGGGCGCCGCTGCACCGCATGGATGTGACAAAGTCTAGTTTCTCCAGAAGCTCCTTCAGCTGCTCTTCCATTGTCATGTGGAGTCGGTTGTCTGGATCCAGAACACTGTCAACTGAGCACATTGACAAGTTCAAATAGGACTGGAGGTCTTAAGGAAGTGTTTCCCACAAGAAGAAGTTCCCACTAATGCCACAAGACCTTACCGTCCTCCCAGGTGCAGCTGTAGAAGTCTCTCTTCTGGGGCGACTCAGGGAGGTGCATGCCGGTGTCCAGGTCAAGGCCGGCGTTTGTGGCTTGTCTTTGGGCATGGCGCAACACAGCACCCCCCAAGTCACGCAGACGCAGCGCTGTTTTGTAGAAGACTGTGTCTTTGGTGTTATACAGGAGGCAGTTTGACACCATCAGATTAAAGTCAGCCTCCAGGTCAGCCACAGAACGGTAAGCGTGACTCTCAAGCTTGGAGCGCATAGTGGAGAAATCCATTGGATAAGTGATGAACTCAAGGTAGTCTGGAACCTGAAAATGGAACAAATGTTTTCTCTTTAAAAATACTGAACACACTCAGATTAAAAAGTACTATGTTTCCATAGGTTGAGATGGCTTTACAGTGGAATAAGATAGAAAATTCAATTAACAGAGCAGAATGTTTTCCAATCAGAATTACTTCTTCTGCCTTCAATCAATGCTTTAATGTCCATTTAGCAGAGGCCAGGAAGTGCAAACGCACAGCAAACATGTGAATGATGCTAACTCCAAAACACAAAAGCAACAGAAAAATATTGCAAAAAAATGTTGCAATTACATAAAACAGGAACAAACACCTACAATTAACAAAACAAATGCAAAACGAAAAATGCTGCAACAACAGGAGATGGAAGTAAAAGGGAAAATGGTGCAAATAGCAAAAACATCTGCAAATATGAAAAGCGGCAAACTACCTCAACAAAACCAAAGTGCTCCAGACCACTAGGAGGAGTCTGGAGTCGGTAACATTAATATGTAAATATTCTTCTGTTCAATGTTATCATCAAGTGTCACACAACTTTTCTTTCTTTCTTTGTTCTTCAATTTTCCTTTTGGACATCTATGACACCATAGACGTTCCATTAAATCATGACATCCCATCTTTAACAGACATATACGTGTATGGTGTTTACAGAGAGACTGGTCCGATACGATTTGTTGGTCGACTCCACCTAGTGGTCTGGAGCTTTTTCGTTTTGTGGAGCGAGTTTGCAGCATTTCATACTCGAGGTAATGGTAACACAGTGACGACTGGAGACAGCGCTGCTCCGTCTCCATTCATTTCTATGGAGTTTGTGCGGCGAGGCAACGGACGCTTGCACTTATCCTGATGAGCGAACAGTGTAATTCGTTCATGTGAAATTTATAGCTTGTACATACAGACTCAGGCTGGCGATGCTACACAAGAAAGTTGAAAATTGTTCAACTTTTGTCATCATTTTCACCATCTGTCTTGTGTATTGGGTTCAGCCTCAGTGGAGGAAAACTGAAGCTTTTAGCTCCCTGTGCATTTAGCCGTTACCAAGGAAACGAGAGAGGAGGAGTAACTCGAGGCACCGGAGTGAAGCTTTTCGTCATCCAGTCTCGAAAGAGAGAGACATGACGAAAACAAACAAGCAATATTATCGCCCTCATTTTAATTTAATTAACTGATTTATAGTTTATCGCGACAGGTCTAACAGCGACAGGACTATATGTCGCTTTATGTTGCTGTGTGACATAATATTGTCATTTTGAGACAATATTATGTCTCAATATTATGTTTGTTGCTGTTGAATAACAGCAAGTTATTCCGCTCCCGACACAAACACCAACCTCTGGAGAAATCTCTCACACTCCCTCTGGATCCTCTGATCAATTCATCTCAAGTTATGGCAAAATGTTTTTCCTTATTATAGGAAAATTTCAATATAGTATTTCTTAAAACACAAAGCAGTCTAGGTAGTAGCACAAACTCCAGTTTCTTACTGCAGCTGTCACCGTTCGTTTTCTGCAGTAGGTTTAACTTTGAACTTCAGTCAGGTATGGTCTATCCAGCTTTCTAAGTTTTAAAACTAACTTCCATCAGTGTCCTAGATGATTTTATTTAACTGGGAACTAAAGAACATCCAATGAAACAGGCTACCAGTTCACCGAGAGTTTACAATACAATATAGACAAGAAGCCTTACCTCCTTCAAGTTAACTGGCTGGGCAAAAATGTGAGCAGTGTCCTTCTCCTGAAGATGGTCCAGGGTGGCACGCAGCAGCATCAACATTGGAGTGAGCTGCATCTCTAAAGCTGATTGGTGAACTTTGACCTGCAGTTGAAGAATACAGACTTGTCAGGTTTTAATAGGAAGAGATTTACTGACAACTGAATAAGCATAGTACTTATTGGAAACAAGCACAGTCTACATTTAGCAGTTTAAAGATGACACAATTAGCTAAATTTCATAGGATAAGAGATCGGAGGTAAATTATTATTACAAGGACATCAAATTACATTAGACTATGTTTTATTTTTAAACCTTTATTTTTGTACAATTTCAAAACATTTAATTGGCGAGGCTTACATTTAAAGCTTGCTTATTTAATTAATTCTGCTTTAGATTATTCTCCCGTGTGTCCGTATACAACAATGTGGTGAAGAAGCAGCTGAACTGCACCAGAGTAAGACCCAAAGTCCAGTGGGTTTCAGCTTCTATTTCTTTACTTTTACATATGATAGGATAACAATATTAGCATAAAGACTAGCCCACTGTTACCTGTTCCCGTTTGAGCTTCTCTCTTTTGCGTATGAGCTCCACCAGCAATCTGGCTTTTTCAAGATCATGCCGGAGTTTCTGCCAGTATCTCAAAGCTTCTCTTGCTGCAGAAATCTTCTCGTCCACTTCAGGCTGAACAAAACATCTCATTTTACAGCTTGTAAAGGTACATCTCACAAACAGCAAGTCATGTGTCTTTTTATTTTTTGTTGTTGTTGCAATAATTAAAACAGAAAAAAAATACCTGTTCTGTCGTCTTTTGTGATTGGATGTTGGAGTGCAACTGCCGAACCAGTGCCACACCGTTTCTTGACTGACGCTTTAGCAACCAGTAGCTATGCAGCCTCTGCATAAACTGGTTTTTCCTTTGCATGAGGATTCCTTTGGAGATTATATTCAACCTGTAGCAGATGAGAAATAAGCATCTTACTAAATGGATTCTGAAAATGTGATATAGGAAAAAAACCTAATACTGGACATGATCAAGAAAAGCAAACCTGCTTGTGGGTATCTGCAGCACCGTGACCTGTGGAGAACCTGTGGTTTGGGTTGTACACTGTGTATTTTTCTTCCCTTTCTTCTTATCTGCTGGCTCATCTTCACACTTCCTGCCTTTTTTAGGCAAAGTCGGACCATCCGTGTAAGCGCTGCGCCCTCTGCTCGCCCTTCTCCTGCTGCCCACGATTCGCCCCTCACTCTCCTCGTCGGACTCCGACTCCTGTCCCAGAGGCGAGTGCGTCTCGCAAAACGCCGTCTTCTTTACTGAAAACGTTGTGCCATTGATGCCCGTTTCCCTGACGGGATCGATCTTCATGAACAGACCGGCCCGCTGAGCGCATGTGACGTGAAATGCGGTGTAACAGTTGGCCTTGTGGCACTGAATACACGCGCCGCGGCCCTTCTGCTTGCAGAGGTAGCAGGTTAACTTCCAGCGAGCTGGAGGAATGTTACCAACCCCTTCAACCGGTTCTAGAAACACAGTGTTGGCAAAGCACACTTCGGGAATCCATATAGCACAGACCACATGCGCCCAACGACTCTCGCTTGTTTGTTTGAAAGCCCCTCCCCGGTTAGGACACAAGACGCAGTCGACAGGTTTCTGAGGAGACTGAAGGCAGCAGCGGCAAAGCCACTGTCCTTCAGGGACGTAGGGAACGCCGTAACACTCCTGGTGCACAGCCAAGTTGCAAGAGTCACAGAACAGGATGACGTTGCTATTGAGACATTCATCGTCCAAGCACACACAGCAGAAGGCGTCGTCGTCAATAGCGCTTTGTGGAGGTGCTCGGATGCGTGCTTCTCTGTACGCCTCCTCCTCCAACCGGTCCACCAGTAGCTCGAAATTGTCTGGCGAAATGGCTGAGAGACCCTCGGAAAGCCGGGAGGCGTTAACCATTTCCAGCCAGGCAGAGTCCTCCTCATCCATGTCATATTCTGCCTTTGTTTCTTGATCCTCAGGGGAGCACTCGATGTATCGGTAATAAGCAGCTGGCAGGGGAGCTGCCTCAACCGGAGTGAAGCTTTCCACAACACGAAACTTAGGCTCAGGGAGGGTTACGTGGGTACTGTTCGATGTGCTGGACTTTTCAGGTGTGTAAGGGTGGGAATTGTGACATTGGTTCTTGGAAGGCTGCGTCGACCTGCCGGAGGCGACTCTGTAGTCTTTCCTGCGACCTCTGAGCGTGGAGACTTTCCGGGGAGTTTGTGCACTGCTGGTGGGCGATACCGACTGCTCACTGTTCTCTTTGTTGCTGTTGCACTCGCTGATGTCCTGAGCCACTGTCTCATCGTCCGTGATGACTTCCAAGGGTTCCAGGACAGAAATGCGGTGAAGTCTTCCATCCAGTTCGACCTCCACCACCTTCTGAGCCTGAGAATAGGAGAGAGTCTCTCTACTTGGAGATGCTTTGAGGCTGTACGGGGATGGAGATCGCTGGCGGCTGCCCCCACGCCCGCCAACTGTCCCATTGGACTTCTTGCCATTTACTCCACCTCCTCCACCCACCTGGCAAGTTCGACGTGGCTTCCTCATAGGCCACTGCTCAAACTTTCACTCCTGTAAATCAAGGACAAAGAAATTTAGGGGACAGTAGTGTATTTTATTTTGTAGAAAATGTTAAACATACCACCAAGTAGGAGTGGGCGGTACGGGCTTAAGGTTTTATCACAATATTTTGTGCTACTATTATGATAATGATAAAAGTGACAATAAATTATTTCTTTTTTTCTTAGGAAGATGTATCGCTACGACTGTGTTACATCATTTATAGCCCCACAAACACAAATACTACTCTTAAAAAGCAAACCATTTGTAATATGCTTCTGTAGGACACCAACCACATAAATCTGTATCACTAAACTGTATACAATAATTGCATTTAATCATATTTTTAAATGTCCAGGGTGTACCCTGCCTCTTGCCTAAAATGTCTCGCTGGAGATAGGCACCAGCAACCCCTCCTGACCCCATTAGGGACAAGGGCGTAAAGAAATAAAATACTTTATTCAGTATTTTCTCCACTGAATAAACAGTGGAGAAAATACTAAAACACTGGCACTGATGTCCTCTCCATGTGGCTGGCAAAGAACAATCCAATCCGTGCCTCAAAATAACCCTGTATAGTTTCTTTGGCTTCCTTTGATCACTTTCTCACAGTCCTTTTCTTTACAGATAGTCTCTGAACAAGGGGTTTCTATTCAGTGCACAGAAAAACAAGGCTGTGATCTGACTTTCCCAGAGGAAATTTTGGTTTGGAGATATATGAATTATTGATATTTTTGTAAAACAAACGCAATGTTTTGTTTCTCTGGAAGAGCAGCTGACAAACTGCTTAAACGTTGGTAGTTTAGCAAAGTGAGGCACGATTAAAATCACCAGATATTGCCACAAATGCATTGGGGTGTTGCATCTCTGTCTTAGCT
Organism: Poecilia mexicana; assembly: GCF_051168715.1. Lineage (NCBI taxonomy): Eukaryota > Metazoa > Chordata > Actinopteri > Cyprinodontiformes > Poeciliidae > Poecilia > Poecilia mexicana. Next base: position 7,955,602 of record NW_028263376.1, on the reverse strand, counting down.
TCAACAGGTCTGATGATATCACACGCATTGTTGACAACAGCTGAAGGTGGAAACAGTAATGCTCAGGATTGCAGAAACAACATTCACAGTAACAAGTCCTGGATGACATCTACTGGCGACAAGCACTGCTAATCTACCTCCTTTACTCTACTCTCCCTCTGCTCTTTAAATCTCTTTCTGCTCATCTAATCAGGAGGCCTGGCAGAGAGTCGTTGGAGTTGGGGATATGATTCTGCAGCCATGTTTCTTTAAATCGTTTAATACTGCATTCCTATACTCTAGCTGAGTCCTTGTTCATCCAAATTGTTGGCTAGGCATTGTGATTGATGGAAGACATGGTTTTAACGTCTCCCTTCTCTCCCTTCCCTTCTCTCACTCCTTTTTGATACTGCTCTGCATCTACAATGCCTCGTTTTCAAATCCTCTGAGACTTCTGGCTTCATGTGTGGTATTATTTCAGCTTTGCAGTGTTAATCAGCTGCTCCCTGTTGTAAACCACCTTGTTGCTAAGGTTACGCATCATAACAAATAAGTATAAAAAGTATAATCAATCCAACGCCACAGCATCCAAAACCAAAGGCACAGTTGTCCAAAAAAAAGAAGCAATTTTTCTGCCAGAAACACGGCAATTAAAGTTTAAAAAATGAGAAATTTTAACTGAAATTAACTGTCTGTCTAGTAATTATAATTCAACATTGTAAATCATAGATGTAACACAGAAGTTCTTTCACTTGATAAAATGTATTTCCGTGAAAACTATTTAAAGAGATAAACCATTCAGTTGACAGCTAGTTAAATGAAAAGTCTTTGGACAAACCTTCTCTCCAAACACTAGACACTAACAAGGTTAAGTGAGCAGTGGTTTTTCTCGACTTTATCTCATAAACACTTCGTTGAATTTACCTATTCCACAAAACAACGGTCATAGCCAATCGGCTTTCAAGAAAGCTTGACTGATCTGTACAAGAGCCAATCAGCTTCAAGAATATCTTAACCTGAACACATCGGAACCCTCGGTTCCAGCAGTAAAATGTCAGCCATATTTACAATCTTAAAATGCTGTCAAAAGCTTCTAAGCGTTTAACATATCGACATTAGTTCAGTAAACTAAATAAAGGGTTTAACATGTGAAGTCGGTACAAAGTGGCACGGTCATCTGCTTACTGGCAGTGTCATACAGGATTGTCAAGTCAAAATATACATGACAGAGCTAGCCTGCTAACTTTTTAAAGACGGTAGCCGGTTTTATTTTGAGGTTTTCTAAATAAAACAGAAATAAAAGTTCTAAAAGCAGTAAACAAATTAAAAAATACAAAAAGAGAGTAAGTTTGGTAAGTCTTACCTAAAATGCCAGCAGAGTGAACAGGGTAGATCAATAACCGGCGGTTTGAAGCCGTTTTTCCAGTAATGGTCGCTCAGTTCGGCGGTGGGCTTTGCTACACTTCCTAAGCTAACAGCTAATAGCCTGTCACAGTTTGCTACCACAGCCGGTATATTTCACCTTCTTATAACATTCCATGTTTCCCCTAAACTGCCCTTAAAAATAAAAACAGTTAACCCCAAAGCCATAATGAAAATAGTAGGGATATATCAATACCAATAAATACAGGGGCATCTTGTTGTTGATCAAATATTATGAGGAGGAATGCTAGCTTCTTTGGGCTAGTTGGCTAGCTGTTTAGAGTCCAGCTTTACTGTAAAAGCTGAGATGACAAGCTAGTCACCGTACTTGACTTCCGGGTATAGATTTCACAATAATATAACTTAATATAAACATGCCTATCTGTATTATATTTAGAACTACACATAAAAACGAGAGCGAATCTTTTAAAAAAAAATTTAAAATAGCAATAAATAAATAAAAACAAAATATAATAATAATAATAATAATAATAATAATAATAATAATAATAATAATAATACAAAACTTAAGTCAGAATTTAGTTTGCAACTACTTGTTTTTTCATGAAGAGGAGTCAAATGATAACATGTTATAATTTTTGTCAGATCTCCATATGGATCTGTCACACCCATACTTACCGCTACAGTTTTGTTTTGCACTACATTTATCTTTTCTTCTTGTTTTAGCAAGTTATTCTATTTAGAAACAAGAACCTTTGTTTTCTTATTTTTTTAAGTGTAATAATTGAAAGCAGTGGTTTATCACATTAACAAAAGTAAATTTTTAATATGGCAAAACACAGATATTATGATAATATGGCAAAAAAATCACATATTTACACTATAAAACTCATTCACTCTTGCAGTAAATGTTTTCTTTTTTACTTACTTCATAAAAGGTCAAATTTCATGGCCCTATATGTCAGTCTGTATTCCAATAAAAAAATCAACTCATGAACTGAGTTTGAAATAGTCGTTTAATCATGCAAACCTGGCTTGCTATGAATTTATTTTGAAAGCAGCGTGTCTTGCTTCCTGTCGATGGCAACTTAAAGGATTTGACACCAGCTGGTTGGTAAAAGTTTAGCCTGCTCAGAATCCTCCCCCTTTACGTCACCAGGCCACGATTTTCGCGGGCAAGCTTCTTAATAGAAACCTCGTCTCGTTTGTCTGATGTGATGTGCGACTCCTGATGATCTTCCCGTCGTCGATTTCTCAATGTGACTTAATAATCTTAGTAAAACACACGAAGGATATACGATGCTGAAAATCTGTAAATGAGAATACACTCAATCTATGGAGTATGAAAGAATTGAGACATTAACAAAGAATGAATTTAAACATTCAGATATGTATGTCAAAACATCTGCTTAAATGTTACATCAAATTATATAAATTCTCAAAAGACAGTTTAAAAATAAACCCTAGTGAAGCAAGGATGTCCAATGTTTTTGATAATTTAATTTAATTTAATTAATTTGATTTTCCTTTGGAATCAATAAAGTATTTTTGTATTTGAATTTACCCGTTTTGTTATACTGAGGTGCATCAACAATAAAGAGTGGATTAGAAAAGGGGAGAGTGTAAATCACATTACATGTAGGTATGGGTCTATTTACAAAGCAAAATAAAAAATATATATAATCTACTTGACAAAAAAAGGTGCTTGAAAAATGTAACATGCTGAACATTACATGTCATATTTTGTTTTTATTCTCTTCTAAATATTGATTTATATCTGTAGCTAAGACTTAATTATTTCTAGGTAATTTCTGTTTTTAATTGTAGTTTTTAATAGATGTATTATATATACATATATATTTTTAACTTTATTTCATTTGGTAAAGTTCCAGCAACTTATTGTTAATTGATAACAAAGGTATAACTGCATTTAAGTATGTTAGCATGTATGGTAATCTGTGATTTTCATACAGTGTCTAAAACAATGATGCATGTGCATATTTCTGATGGACGTGGTTTTATCTTTTAAGCGAGTCGGTTGGGTGGCCATCTTTTTTGGTTTTATTCTGTCAAGTGCACTTCATCGATGTTAGTTTTAAAAGTGCTATGTAAATGAAGTCTGAGTAAGTGATTAGGATAGTTCAAAGAAAAACATACTTTCTGCTGTATTTAGTAGAAAAGTGCTTCTTGAGCAAAATACACCTTTTTGGCATCGTTTTCTTTATAGAAAAACTAGGAATGTTATGAAGGAAAGTTTAGCTGTTCGGAACTAAACCTTATTACTGGTATCTGACCCAAGCCTACTGTTCTTTAATTAAATGTCAATTTTAAAACATCGGAGTGAGTCTTGCAATGTCTTGCACAACTAAAACTTAAGTTTCACGTGCATTCTCATGGATTTATTTTCATTGGTCTAATTGTTCAAAAAACACTTTAAACAACAAAGAAAAAGAAGCAAGTAATTACAATAAGCTAAAAATGACTAAAAAAAGACTGAAAAAAGGCAAGGGCATTTTACAATTTACATTATTTAATTGCTTTTTATTGTAAAATCAAGGCCTTAAAACAGTGTTAAAAAGTTATTAGGCACAGTGTCTTCTAGACAAATTCCAATATGCACTGGTGGCTTAGTGTACATTTACATGGTATCTGTTTACCTTCTAGAAATCCAGTAGCCTCAATGCCCAGCATTTTGATTCTTGGCTTGTTAAAAGCATATTCAGAAAAGATTTGTACCTGAATATTTACACCATATTGTCGTAATAAAGGATGCCACAATGCAACAAAAAGAAAAAAAACAGAAAAAAAACATATACAGATATTGTCTTATTGTTTAATTGGGAAACGGAAAACGGAAAACATGAAATCTTACAGGAAATCCTGCAGCATTTGAACAATGAACTTGCAACACGATTCAAGGACATGTAACAATTTACATTTAAGAAATAAGTTCACATTCCAAAAAGAAATTGGTGAAGTATTTATTTAAATAGATCACTGTCAACACTGAATCTAAAAACCTCCAAAATAAAAGAAATAGTGTGATTTTGAGTCAGGAATATACAAGGGCACCATTGGCTGTGTGTGGTATTTGTAGGGGAGTTACATCATGTCCGTTGCATCACGGAGACATAGTAAGAGTGTTTTTTCTCTTGGAGTCCCGCCGTGGAAATGGCACAAAGCTATTCACCTCCTTGTAGCATAACCCTGTGAGAGAAAAGGGAGGGCAGTTTGGTTTTCTTCTACACAACCACATTTTTGTTTGCAGAAGAAAATATGTTAAATGCATCCATATTGGCACGTAATTGTCATAACATCATTTTTAAAAAAAGCTTTTATTGTGGCAGCATGCAGAAAACAAAAAACAGAAAGCAAAAATTCATGGATGAATTGAAGTATATTTATTTAATTGCCAATTTTCTCAAAAACAGACCTTGAAGTAGGTTCACCTTGAGCTCAGCTTGTGAAAAGTTTACTGCTGGCAGTTGTTCTGGCTACTACATTTAAAAACATGACTCTCCAGCTTGAATTTAGTTAAGTAAATTAGGATGTTTGCTGCATATTCATTTTTTAAGCATATCTCATAACATTTATTTCTTAAAGACCGTGTTTTATTTTTAATTTTGTCCACTTACGTTTCCACTCATCTAGGGACATGGTTGCATTGTCGTGGCTGTCGTCGTACGGCGTAGGCTCAGGAAAGTCCTCCGGGTCCCGCAGAATGTCAAAGTACGGGTGTTCCAGAGCGAGCTCAGCAGTGGGCCTCTCATCTCCATCCAGAACCAGCATCTTTTCAAGCAGGTCGATACCTGACATGGACAAAAAACACCGGAAAATATCAAAGTCAAAGCCATCCTACTGAAAAATCATCAAATGCATCAAAGACAAAGGGTTTGACACAAAGATTAAACTGTGTAATGTTAAGGTCACACTATACAACTAATCTAAATTATTGCGCAAAAATACAGACAAGCAACTATGTCAGTTCTGTTACAGAATGGAACATCTCTACTACTGTTCAATCAATCAATAATCTTTATTGTCATTATAGAAACCATGTAATAAAAATAGCATGGACTATAATGAAATTGGGTGATAAATAGAACTAGGAGCCATTTAACCCCCATATGGCTACTGGGTATAAACTGCTCTTCAGCCTGGTTGTCGTTGCTTTAATGCTCCTGTGTCTGCAGCCAGATGGCAGCAGTTGGAGCAAATCGTGATCAGGGTGAGAGGAGTGTTTTAAAACGTTCCTGGTTTCCTGAGGCAGTGGGATCTGGAGATCTTCAAGAGAAGGCAGAGAGCAGCTGATGGTCCTCTGGGCAGATTGTATGAGTCTCTGGAGAGTTTTCCTCTGTGCTGCTGTGCAGCTGGAGAACCACAGAGACAACAGCAGACGATGCTTTTAATAGAGCATCGATAGAAGGACACCAGCAGTTTTTGAGAAATATAATTTCTCAGAAAATAGAGTCTCTGCTGGGCTTTCTTTGCCAGTTCTGCTGTGTTTACGTCCCAGGTCAGGTTATGATCTCCCAGGAAACTGAAGTTTGATGCCCTCTCCACCCGGTATCCACAGATGTATAGTGGATGAATTTTTACTTTTCTGATAAAATTCACTATGATCTCCTTGGTTTTGGCTGTGTTTAGGATTAAATTGTTGTCTGTGCACTACGCTGTCAGTCGCTCCACCTCATTCCTGTGGGAAGACTCGTTCCCCCCTGAGATGAGGCCCACTACAGTTGTGTAGTACAGAAGATGAGGAAGTTCTCGTATTTCAGAGCCAAAATGAAACAAAAATCATCATTTCTTTCCAAAATAACCAAATGAAAAACTGGAGTCTGCTGTTTGAAATGAGCACTTTGAACAGTCTTCATATGAAGTTAAAAATAGATAATTAAATAAACTGTATCAGACAGTGATAAATTTGAACTCACCTGTTTCACTGGCTCTGGGAAACAATGTTGAGAAGTCTTTTCTAGGGTGGCGAGGGAGGCTCTTAACGTAACTTCTGGCCTGTTTCAGAGACGAAATCAACAGAAGTCAAGTAACAGAAATGTTAATGTTTCACTTTAATTCCTACATGTTTCTGTTAAAAAGTCATAATTAAGTAGATTCAAAACAAACACATTTATTGTGGATATTGTTTAATCCAGACAAGGTTAAAGCTACACATATAAGGTTAACATATACTATTTTTTTAGAATGACATCTTAGCATGAAATGCTCAAGATCTGTTAAGCTCTGCTTGCTGATCATGCTGAGAGCATGATCAGCATGCTCTCAGCATGATCAGCATGATCATTTTTTTTTGCCAACATGAAAACAATTAATTTGGCAGCTTTAATTAGGAAAAAAAATGAAATAAAGAATTCTGACTGAAATCATGACTGGCTTTTATAAGCTACGTCAACATACTGAGACTTGTCTCACCTCTGGACTTTCAAGCTTCTGTATAAACTCTTGTCCAGGCACGCCACACACTTTCATGATCTGGGATAGCTGGTCCATGTCTGGTTATTAAAGGGTTACGGTCAAAAAACCTGGTGCTAATCACTGATGGCTGCAAAACAAGCTCCGGGAATGTGGTTTGAAAAAAACAACAAAACAAAACATGACATATTAATTAAAAACAGGAAAGAGCCCATTTTAATTTCTAACAGGCTCTATAAATCTGTAAAGTACATAGGAAGTAGTAGATGAATCTAAAGTAAAAACAAGTCAGGAAACATGTTGCTCAAATATGTAGTTTGTGGTAATAGTACCTTGTGATCCACTTACTGCCTGATTTACTGTCGTCATCAAATTGACATGTTCCTGCTTGTATCAACCTCTTTAATTACCACACAGTCATAAAATAATAATAAAAAACAGATTAAAAGATGGTGAACATTAAAGGATACAGTCTTTTCCTTTAAAGAGAGTTTTTCCGTTGATCATTTCAGCCATGATGCAACCCACAGACCAAATATCCACTAAAAAAGGAGGGAAAGAGAAGGAAACATCAGTAACAACCAAAGCAGATACCAAATCTACAGGAAGGTGGAATAAAAATGAGGAAGGTGGCATTTACATGGCACCACTCAGTCCTTATTCACAACAGATAAATGGGGAACAGCTATGGCAGGCCGTTTTAACATAATTAGATATCTCAAATAGATATTTTGTCTAGTCAAAGTATAATTAGAGATATCTTAAATTATTTAAAAGTCTAATCATAAAACAATTTGAGAAATCTGGAATGTAAGGGCGGTAAAAGCGGATTTATGTTAAAACGGCCTGCCACAGAACATCTGGTGAGTAACACAATCCTAAGGAGGGTGGAAAGCTGCTCTCTGTGTGCCGCAGTGTGTTTTGAACAACCTGCTTCTAAAATTAAAATCATATCCTAGAGAGACAGAGAGTCCGATGACAGACTGTCGGGGAAGATCAATCAGGCTAACAGTAAAAAAAAAGATCAAAGAAGATGTTTCTAAATCATAAAAATCAATCATAAAAATGCATTTTAATAACTAATATTCCATATTAAGAACTTGACCTTGGAAAGCAAAGACAAAGCAAAAACACGAGCTTCATGTCAAACAGGAAGTTTGCACGTGACGAGCAAAGGCTCAGAGTTACACAACGGTAAGGCGAGAACAGGAGTACATTAATAATATGTAACAGCTACAGATGTCTTGCCAGTCTGGGTGTAGTGCATCCAGTTCAGAATGACCTCAGGCGCCCGGTACCAACGGGTCACCACGTAGCCCGTCATCTCTGCATCGGTACTGCGAGCCAGGCCAAAGTCCAGGATCTGTACCGGACACCAAAGAAACTGATCATCTGCAGCAGGAGCACACGATGTCTAAACACAACCAGCTCAACCTGCTTCTAAATATCTTGCCTGGTGAAAATCTCACACCTGCGTATTTGTGAAATGGAAGGTAAACAATAAAGGTGGGCGGATCGATCTAAAACACTGATAACATTGATAACATCTTCATCTTGTCAGGTTCCGTTTGAGTCCGCCAAACCATTATTGTGCAGTGCACCAGTCTTGGCTGCACTCAAAGTTTGGCACAGCCAAGACTGGTGCACTCAAAAGTATTGACCAAAACTTGACAGGTATGACTGAAACACTTAGGCGTGTGTTTAATTCCTGGGAAAGGAGGTGCTACGACTGGGGTCGTAAACTTAATTAAGCAAAGATGAGTGAGCAGGAGCCCATCCCTGATTGGCTCCCAGAAGATGGCGGTAACGTCCAATTGGCGGCACGCCGGAGGTGACAGATATAAAAGCTGCTGCGGCGGACTTCCTGCCATCCATCCTCAGGTCATCTCAAGCGGCCACACTGTTTGTCTGTCAAACACTTTTTCTAAAACTTCTTGGAGTTTGTAAGAGTGAGCTGTTACTTATGTTTGCTTAGCTTCCTCATGTTTTTCTTAATTAGGGAGGTAAGTTTTTGTCATTTGGTTTATTTACATTCAGATAGGCAAGTTTTGGTTAGTATTCAGATGGTTTCCTTTTGTTTACTGTTTTCGGCACTATGGCTCACTCTGAAGCCTTATGCTCCACTTGTTGTAACATCTCATTCAAAAATGCATCTTTTTAAAATAAATAACATTATAAAAAGTTCAACTTTGTCTCTGTTGGCTGCTTGAGATCTGAAGGGGATGGATCCTTCACGTTATGATATGGCCACCACCAGACGGGTCCTAACAGGCAACAATTAAAACTGATTTTCAAGGTCGCCGTCCGTCCAATCTCTCTGAATTTGAGCCTTTTTGCACAAAAACACAGGATAGAAAAATACTTGTGTTAAATACACAAGATTTTCTTTCAGGGTATCAGAGTTAGGGTGGGCGATACGGACGTAGAATTTTATCACAATATTTTGAGGAACTACTGTGATGACAATATAAAGATTATGATTTTAAAAAATATTTATTGTTTGATTTTTTTAGGCAATGCATAGTTTTGCAGTACAGTAACTGCATGGCATGGCATTCATAGCGTCACAAACACAAATATTGTTCTTGACACACATTCTCATTCTCATCTGAAATAGGCTTCTTCACGACGCCACTTGATTACAAAGGTGTGATTTATATCACTAAACTTCACAAAGTGACTGCATTTAACCATGTTTTCAATTTTACTGATATTTACTGATGCTCTCGTGGAAGAAAAAGTGGAGATACTAGCAAAAATAATGCTCCGATCTGTTTTATGTAAGTTAACATCAATAACTGAAATCTATCATAACGATAAATCCAAATTATTGCGGTGGAAAGAAATTTTTCACAATAAATTATAAACAATAATATCAGATTAGGGTCTGAATACAAACACAACCCAGTTTACAGATTCTTATTTGCAAAAATGTTGAAAACAACATATCCCTCTCCTTCCACTTGTGCTGCTTTGTGTTGGCCTGTAACATTAAATCCTAAATCTGAAGTGCTTCAGGACTTGAATGAATACTTTTGAAAGATTCATATTATAAATCTTGTACCTTCAGTTCGCAGTCTTGATTAACAGCCAGGTTTCCAGGCTTAAGATCCTGCAAAATGAAATCAGATGAATGACGGCTAAGTGGGTCACACAGTAATTAACAAGAAATTGCAGTGATTGGACTCCCTCGCTCAGCAAGAGGGGCTTTAACGTCTCAGTTCCCGTGGGGCCAGCGTGGCTCAGCTGTTTGTTTCAACGCGTCATGTAACGAGTGTTTTTCTCCTTTAACACAAGCCTTGTCGAGTGATTCAACCGCAAGCCAAAACATGAAATACTACCAAGCATTTTAATACTGCGGCATCATGTGGTAAGCTGTCACCGGGTGTTGGTAACACCTGAACAGCTTTGGGTCTTAGCAGAGGAACAGCAGGGTCGCACCGGTTTCTGCGCTTAAAACACAGAGAAACCAAACAAATCCCCACGACACCAACCAGACACGATCTGTTAGGTGCACAAACGCAGAAAAAAGAACTACATTGAGATGGAGGAGACGAAGGATCACAGCTGTTCTCATGTTGCACAAGCTGCTCATTTCGGCCCACTGCAAGAACCTTGTGCATGAGTACCGTGTCCAGTGTGTTCCCGTCTTTCAATTTTCTAATTCTATTGCATTTCAAGTTCGTATTCAGTTTCATGTGCTGCTCAAGGCATGTTGAAGTAGCTCTGCTACGTTAGTTCTGATTTGTTGTTTTTGTTAATCATTTCTTTTGGTTGAGACTTGAATGTTTGGACAATTATTCCCTCTGATTTTGAAAGCCGTGCAGCTGGAGCAATTCTTGCTTGTACTTTTTTCTTTTGGATATCTTTTATGATCCATAAACATGGCAACAAGCTATTCAAATTTGATTATTATTATTATTTTTTTACAACCTCGAGTTGATGGGCATCCAACACTCTAATAACAATAGATCTACAATCCCAGAGGAGTTGAAATGAACACACAATGCAGACAGATCAGGACCAACGAGCAGAGAACAAGGATGGCTCTTCCATCCATCATATTGGTCAAGGATCACATTCTCAACTCTAATGTCTTCAGTCAGAGGCTTCTTTAGATTTGATGCAACACTGACTGCTACTGGAAATCCTCCCTGCTCAGAAACTGCAGATCTGCAGGGACTTTTATGAACAACCGTAACTCATGTTGGCATAGAAAGGTCAGAAAAGGGAAAATATCCAGTGAACAGCGGCTGAATAGATAAATATGTCTTGTTGATATCAGAGGAAAATGGGAATACTGGTTCAAGATAACAAAAACGGCAACAGTAGAACTTTACACTTTACCAGGACTGTCAATAATTTTAGGGGATGCTGGTTTTGGGTTTGTTGAAAATGCAAAAAGATAATTCTGTTAGCAACAAAAAACCACAAACGCTTTCAATTTATGTAAAACATGTTGTGGAAATCGAGATATGACGAAAGATGAGAACACGCTTCTCTAAAATACAGACAATAATGAAACCGGGAAATCTGAAGGCAATCTCTGCAACTGTGAAATCACTCTACAAGCCAGCAGGATGTCTTTCGGTTGGGAAACATTTTATAAACAACATGTGGCATAAACATCCACCCGAAATGAGGTTTGAGTGGCTTCAAAAGCAGAATTAATGACTTTACTTCTGCCTCTTGAAACCCAGACAGTTTTCTACAGATGAATTAACTAATAGACTCTTATTAATTGGCCTACATTAGGGACAGTCTTGTGGTTTCTCCCTGATGCCTTCTTAAACGTCCCTCTGAGCCATGAGCACTTTGGGTGACCTTCAGTGCTTTTGGATGGCACTTATAGATGGAGAAGATAATGAACTGACTGAAGCAGTAAAGAACAACATACGACTAACCTGCTCTTCCTTTACATACAGACAGTACAGACCCTGGGTGTGGCCTAACAACTCTAGACATGCAGCCAAACATCAGAGGGATTCACTCATCTTACCAGTTGGGGCAGATTTTTTGCTGACTTGTTATTTATTATTTATTAAAATAAAACAACGGCAAAGTGTAGGCAGAAGCAAATCTCTGGAGTCTTTAAAAAAAAAAAAAAAACGTGCAGAGTTCAAATTTCTTTGTAACACTCAGTGAAAGTTGTGTCGATTGCTTACCCTGTGGATGATTCCTGCCTTGTGAATGTACTGCAGAAGGAGAAGCAGAACCAAAGTTACATTTTTTATTTGCGTATCTAAACTTCAAGCTGTCTTAATGTTTTTTGTTTTTTTTTAATAAATAAAATTCACATCCTTAACATTTTGGGAAAACCCTCACCCTCAATCCACAGAGCATCTGGTAAACGAGGAACTGGACTTTGTCTTCAGAGAGCTGACCCCTCACCTTTGACAGGTCAGTGTACATGTAAGGCATCACCAGATAGCTGGGGAAAAGATGTGCAGATATAAAAGGGGAAGGATACAGAGAGGTGGGAAGGTGTGAATGCCCTGCTAAATTCCCCACCCTGCTAAAGCTGTAGTGCTATGCTTTAGCTTAGAGGGGGTCTGAATAAATGAGACTCAACCTCCATTGGAAGATATGCCTGAAAAACTCCTTAAAGAAGTGCAGCATGCTTTTCTATTCAGTCCCACTTATAAGGCTTCGTCATTAATGTCTACCTTTGTATAATTAAACTGTGGTGTGAATACAGCCGGTCAGTAAAGGTGTGTGTCTGTTTTCAGTTCCCCTGAGTCAATGCTTTGTAAAGACAACTTTTGGTGCAATTATAATTGCTTTTGAACATCTGAAGAGTTTGCCAATTCTTTTTTGCAAAAAGATTCAAGATCTCTAAAACTGGACAGAGAACATCTGTGGCAACAAGTTTTGCTTTATTTTCTGCCGTCTTATGGTTAGTGCCTTGCATTAACAATAAGTTCTGTTTATTTCTTATCTGACTGTCCTGCCACTTTTCCATGAAGGTCATATTCTTGAATTACACAACAAATAGCTGCCTATTAGTCATATTATTGTAGTAGCCTTTGACAGATACTTCCACCTGAGCTGTGGATCTCTACAGTTCTTCCAAAGCTGCCACGGACCACCTTGGTTTCCAAATGCCTAATTTCTACTGAATGGTACAGCGCATGTCAGTGTGGTACACCAATTAATCTGTTTCTATTGTAAAAGAGGGACAAACAACAGCAGCATTCCTGGACCCCCTTCAGTCGTAGGTCCATAGAACAACAGTGCAGTTAAGGTGGAGGTATGGCCATCAGACAACACCGTTCAGCGATGGGAGATAGAAAGATGTCACTTTTTGAGACAAGCCAGGCGTATTCGTGCGTCATGTGTTTGACCTCGCACCAGTATGCCATATTGGGGGTTTGGGTTTAACCCTGTCTGGCTACTGAGAGAACAATTGGCAGTGGAAACGCTCTCCCTAATACCATAAAACAGCGCACCGACCCACGCAGTACCGCTCAGTGGAGACGAAGCATAGCAAACAGCTGAGGACTTCAGAGCAGCTAGATTTAAACTGGGAACAAATTGCACACAAGTAGAGTTTAGATCGAGCTTAAAAAATCCAACCTAACTGGGCCTGAGCCCACAGGCGTCTTCCAGCTCCATCTTGTCGCTTGTTGTAACCATGAGGTGAGTCAAGGTCAAACCGTCCGTAGAGTGGAACTGTGTGTACAGGCAGGGTGCTGTGCTTGATACAGTCTGATTAACTTCTGCACCATACTTACTTTCTTTATTTTCTCAACAGATTAAACAATCTACTCCTCTATTTACACTGTAATAAGTAGATTATCACAACTTCATGTTGCGTATCCTCGTTTGGTTTTCTCTGTGCTGAATGTATTGTAGGCTTAAGAAACTCGCTACAGGAGTCCAAACCTGACCCAACCGTCAGGCAAATAATCCCGTTCAGTTCAGACTAGGCCATAAATCTAAACTTTACAAAAAGCTTTATTATTTAGCTGATCTCTGAATATTTTTGGTTGCACTAGGCTATTTTCAGTTGCATCAGAGTATTTGGTGCTGAATCAAAATGCAGAAGTTGAAATTAATCCTTTTTGATTTGTCTCGTTCCTCTATTGTGTGCCTCTAAGGGAATTATTTTAGCGATAGTTAAATTTATGATGAAGGGATCATTTTAAGAACACACTTTCGTCCACATGAGCATGCCTTCCCTGGAAAGCGAGACCCAAAGTATGTTTTACAAGCTACTCCAGATGCCTCACCTACTACAGAAATATGTTGCAGCAAGTCAGTGAAAGTAATTTGGAACAGTCCTGCCTAGGCCTGTCACAGCAAACAATAAGCAAATTAATCGCATAATAAATGTAAGCAAGCTCAGTAATTTCCATTTGCATGATTTATCGTTTTTTTTTTTCCTTTTCTCTCTTTCTACCAAAAACTGGATGATAAAAGTCTTCAATCTGGCGTTTTGGGCTCAACTAGCCCTTTTTTTTTTTTTGAAGGATAATTTTGTTTACAGAGATTTCAAAATTAATTTTATTTGTTGTTTCTGTTGTTTTGTTTATGCATTTTGGATATTTAAGACATCTTCCAGTTCCAGTGTTAAACGTTCATTTTAAACTTTAAAGTTTATTAATCTTTGAGAATGCGTTCTTGCATTATTATCACATTACCATTTTATTACTTGAAAATGCTCTCCAAACAACAATACTGCAGTTTATCGCAATAATTTCTGGGACAAAGACAAAAGCTGCTGCCTGCTTCTCATAACCGACAACCGCTGCCTGTTCCCAGGGCCTCAGGTGCTCTGAGCTCCTCATATGTTGCAAGTTGATGTCAGCGCGGTAAAAAGTACTCACAAGTCCTGGAAATTGTCCAAGCTGCAGGCAGGTGTAAACACATCCTGGAGTCCTATCACCTGCATGGAATGAGAGCTGAATGAAGCAAGTGATTTATTTACTGGAAGACTTTCATTTTGAGAAACTACACACACACACACACGCACACACACACACACACACACACATCTGTTGAGTGTTGTAATATCATCTCCTCACATTCACATGTTTCATGTGTTTGAGCAGCCGGAGCTCCCTGTATGCCCTCTTAGCAAAGATCTCCGACTGAAAGGGCCTGTGGAGCTTCTTTATGGCCACTTTCTCTTTACTCTTGTCGTTTATTGCCGAGCTGTGGGAGGAAGAAGATGAAGTACATCAGCAACAACATGTCATTAGCTCGGTGCTAAGCCTGCGCGGGTTTCACTACGGAGGGGAGAAGCCAGAGCAGGGGGGAAATGAAAGGATGAGTAGCCTTGAGGTTTTGCCCTTCGACAGGATTAGCATCTAGGCACAAAGAATGACTGGTGGTCTGCTGTTTTTCTGTTTTTCTTTTTTTTTTTCAGTGAGGCTCAGCGAGGAAATGTTTGGCAACTTTTGATGTGCACGCTTGCAGTGATCTGCAGGGCACCAATATGTGGGAGGAGAGGCTTGTTAGACTATTTGGAGCCGCATGCACTAACACACACCACACAAATCGCTCATGCTTAGTGCTGTTTTCAGGCGTGACGCACCGGCACAGGATTTTACAGTCGCTTACAGTACGTGTGCAGCAGCTAATGCATGTCACCGTACGTCTGCAGGAAGTACAGTACCTCATACTGCTCATTTAATGAAGGGTACCATCTCTACTATCTCTTTGCTTTACTGTTTCCATAATGAGAGTTTAGACAAGATGTACTGCTTGGGGAAATTAGAGGTAAAGGTGGGAGAGCTCATGACGTTTGTATTAAAATTCAGCCCTTTTTAACTTCCATTTTGTTCTGTTTAGCAGCCTGATGCATTGTTTTTTTCACTTGTAAAGCTCATTGATTTTCACAGCAGGTGAAGGATCACAACTTAAATATAAACTATTTGGCTGAAATTTGACACACAGCTGACTAGAACTGCACTATGTGTGTTTTTTCAAGAAGCTAATTGGAAAAAGAAATGATGTCAAACACATTGTGTTTTTTTTTCTGAAAGAAAGTCAACATGTTTTCAAAGTGGATCTAATTTAGATAAACTACTGATTAATCATAAGTGGAATGTGGTTTCATTTTAGTCTTTATTCCAATATCTTATGATGATTATTTTAACAATGACAACTGAGTAAACCTAATGTTTGTTGTTTTATGTTTTCATCTCTGATTTAATTTTTATTTTTAAGTGTATTTTCATGAATTATGAGAAGTGCTTTTACATCAAATTGCCATACTCTAGTTATCAGTCTAAGTATTATGATTCAGAATCAAATAAAATATACAATTAGTTATTTTAATCAAGGAACAGGTGATCTCAAAGGAACTGGAAGAATTAGTTGAATTATGTTGTACAGTTATACTCATAGAGGGATGAAATTGTCCCGTTATGGGGTTGAATTTAAAGCAACCTAAGCAGTAAAAAAAATTGTATAAATGTTTGGGATTTCATGCATAAGGTGGGCAGACACATTTTCTTGGAGGTTCAAAGAGTCCTTCAATAGATGCAGTGTTCAAAAACACAATTTTTTGTGGTATATTTTTAAGTAACCATAGACCCAAAAAGGCACCGAATTCAGAGAATCCTGTATGTTGCGCCATTTTAACCGTAGGAATAATTGTTGCTCTCTTGCACAAAAAAGCTATTATGTTTTGGATTTTTGTTTTAAGCTACATTGCAGACATAATAAACATTACAAACAGCAATATCTTTGCTCGTGGTTGTCATAGTGACTCCTGCCTGTCTACAATATAATCCATTATATTGTCAAAGCTTTCAAACCTTTTAGAATATAAATGTAAAGCAATAGAGTACATTAGCATTAAAAATCAAGAGTGCATGAGGAATGCTCCATGAATCCACTACAGTCACCATATTTGCCTCAGCATACTTTTCTCATCTGCATGACTTAATGGTTTTATAATGCAGCAACATAAGACAAAATAAGACACCCGCACATTAATTCAGGCCATCTTTAATCCATACATTATCCGTACGTCCTTCACCACTGTGCGTTCAAACACATTTTGACCTGAAAGGCAGGTGTCTATGTGTCAGAAAGTTATTTTTTCTTCTTCTTTTTGATAGGAAGTGGTAGAAGCTTCTATCCTGCCTACGTAAGTGTTTTGGCTGTGTCGTCAGGGTAGACAGACATTAGTGCTGTACAGGATATCACCCCAGGCCCACCACACGACGCTTGCAGCTGCTGTAGGCATCGTCAGAAACTGAACATCGTGTATACACCGATTCAACAGCTACACACACACACACACACACACACACACACCTCCACAAGCCACTCACCACACTGCACCGTACGCCCCAGTTCCTATCTGCTTCAGCCGCGTGTATTTCTCCGGGACTTCCCACACCGTGCTGTTGATTTCCTCACGGTAGAAATGTCCCCGAGCCTCCATGATGAGAAAGAGCAGGCGAAGCTAAGGAAAACTTCTGCTCCCTGCCTCCTCCGCCTCCTGTTTCGCCTGTCACTCGCTCAGGGGAGGAAAGCGAAAACACCAACAAGTTAGAGATGTCATTACCTTGTTCCGGTTGTGGAGTTTCAAAATAAAATAGCCAAATCGTTACTGTAGATGTAAAAACGGACCAGATTTGTTTTCCAGAATATCATCCAGATGCCAAAATTATCTGATGACTAGCCGTCTCTCTTAACATCCACTTTAGGAATTTAACTGAAGTTTTTTGGTCTTTCAAAATAAAATTTGGACTTTGTTAGCCAAAATCATTGTGAAGTCGATGTTTCCAAGTTGGAAGAATAAATATTTGCTTTTTTTTGTTGGGGGGGGCAACAATTTAAGTTGACCCCAAGTTCAGATTCAGTTTTCCTGCTGGCTACATGAACTCAATCCACTCTTACTTGTCAGAAAGTCCAGAAAACTCAGACGGACGTCTCAACAATCGGCTGGATCTACGACTATTTAACAAACAAACCGCAGTTTGTGAAACTGAATGATTGTGTGTCTGATCAGATCAGCAGTACATTAGCACCAAATGGTGCTAATGCAGTACCAAATGCATTAGCACCAATGCATTTGGTGCTAATGCATTGGTGCATTAGCACCCTGTAGTGAGAGTACAGGGGACTGTACTCTCACTATTTCCTTTCACTCTTTACACCCAGGTCTTCAAGCGTAAGTCACTCCTGATGGCTCCTGATGTACAGATGACTCTGCAGTCGTCAGGGAGATGGACAAGCCAAACTGGACAACCATTTTGGATTTTCAGTTTGAGGATGGTCAGAAACCCCATACTTTACAAATCATCATTTCAACTCAGATGATAATTAACTTATTTAGTTCAGACTTTGCACTGAGATTCACAGTACTCTCACTATTTCCTTTCACTCTTTACACCCAGGTCTTCAAGCGTAAGTCACTCCTGATGGCTCCTGATGTACAGATGACTCTGCAGTCGTCAGGGAGATGGACAAGCCAAACTGGACAACCATTTTGGATTTTCAGTTTGAGGATGGTCAGAAACCCCATACTTTACAAATCATCATTTCAACTCAGATGATAATTAACTTATTTAGTTCAGACTTTGCACTGAGATTCACAGCCTCAGACCACAAGGAATCAAAAACTCAGTCTGCAGTCTGTGCAGTTAGCCGGCTCCAGAGCCAACAAGAGCCAGAGGAATTCTGTCTTTTTGTCACTTTATTTGTTTAAAATAACTTAAAATAGATTTATGCATAAGCTTTCTTAAAAAAGCCATGAAAGTGCTGATGAGAGCAGATACAAACACTTCACTGGCGCTGGTCCATCTGGGCTTTTTAAACAAAAGTCTTAATGCATCATTATAAACTGCCTTCAATCTATGAAGATCTATCTGTGCACATCATTGTCTTTTTCAAAATGTCTACTTATAAAGGATCAGCTGATTCAACACACTGAATCAAAGGAACAGTTTGTTACCAGACAAAAAGCAGCAAGAAAAGCAGAGGAAGTTATTCACCTACTTATCTATCTAAGAAAAATGGCTTCGAACAGCTACATTCTTTCATCCTAAATTAATGAATCATAATTTTGTGAAACACAGCCCTCTGGAAATAGGAGTAAACCAAATCTCCTATAAAAACTGGCACTTTAAACATTTACAAAGTAATACTTTTATTTTATTTGTTTACATACATTTTCATTTCCACCGGACTAATATCAAAATAGGATTAAAAAAAATTATACAACAAAAATAAAAATTCCCTCTCCAAAATTAAACAAAACTTTCATTTGAAAGGAAAATCACTCAAGTTCCTGTCGGACTTTAACATCGACTTTATGAATGGAATCGTTTGTTATCAGATCCTTTTTTAAACTGAACTCTTACTGTTAAAGGCAGCTGCATATCTAAGATGATATCAGAAAAGATAAAACTAAACGAAACGCCTCAAATCATACAATCTCCTGTGAGATAAAATCTGCCGCTTTGCCTGCTGAGACATGTCAACATGACTCGCTTTTCTCCCACCCACACATAGTAGGTGTTACTTGTCATGAATAATTACTGTACATTGGCAAAAACGTATGAATCACGGCAGCCTACTGAGGGACGGTAATACAAACAAGAATGGGCAAAGCATGAAGATCTTTGACTTTTTAGTCTCACACTGAATGTTCACTGTCAGATTAAGGAGCTTCAAATTGTTAACCTGTTACGATGAAAAGTCTGAAATGAATTACGGCCCTTTGTAAAATGTGCCTGAAAACCTCAGGGCGCCACCTGATCGGATGCCTTTATCATTTCTACTGGCTCCTTTCAATGCAGAGCTGCAACAGTTTTACTCAAAGTTTACTCTATGGATGACTGCAGCTCCTCGCCATTTCTGTAAGGCTGATTCCAGTCTCCTTAGAAAAGAATGCAAGTTTTTTTTTCTTAAATAATTTTTTCTAAAGAATTACTCTGAGTTTTGTCGCACTCTTTGGTTTTCGATATCGTGTATTTTTCTACTTTTGTATTCTTTTCAGGATTAGGATTCAGTCATTGTCCTTCCCTTATGTTTGGTTTATTATAAAAAACATTCCCACAGCATGAGGTTGCCACCTCTATGTTTCATTATTTGGATTAGTGTATTCAAGGTAATGTAGTTTTTTTTTGCATGTGGGTCAAAAACTTTGTCTTGGTGTTCTACACCAAATCATAATATGATACTTTGTGGTTGTAACTTGCAGGCACTTGCAGAGGGGGGGAGCAGAGGGGGCTTGAGCCCCTGCCCCTTTTACCCATGGTGCCCCTAATGCCCCTTTTTGAGTTTTTTAAAATTATTATTATTATTAATCTGTGTGTCAGGAAGCTTGTTTGTGCCCCTCAACAATAATGTTTAGCTAAATATAATAATTTTACAAAATAAATAGTCCGACTATAAAAGAGTTATAACAAAGTGTTGGGGGAAAAACTGCTTTTTCCCCTCTGACATCAGGTGGCCCACATAGTAAAAGAAAAAAAACATTTTTTTTTCTTTTAACGTCTTTGAATTTTGGTAAAACCCTGACTTGAAAATTCATCATTTTCATCACCAAGCAATTATTACAACAATTGCTTGGTTGAAAAACAACCAAACAAAAAAACAAACAAAAAAAAAAAACCCTGACCTTTATGGCCATTTAGTTTAAATTTAGTTTTTCAATTTGAAAAATCATGTTTTTCTTCCTTCATAACATTCAGGAGCAGCACTTGTGACCTGCTTCGTTTTGGTAGGGCTTATGTTTTATACATATATTTATGTGTTGTAATTTTTTTTTACGAATTGAACGTAGAGTAAATATAATAACTTCCACACTAAGCTGGATTAATAAACCTATTACCAGAAGTTACATTTTAACACTAAGCCAATTCTACAAGCTAAAAATATCCAGACTACAGTTTTTATCAATAATAAAGTAGAGTGTACCACACCAACGGGAATGTTTTGACTTATCTAACAATGTTCATGTTATATAACGGTGGTTATATAATAAGGATTGTAACCTTCATTCCAACTCTTGGGATGAAGCTTCATTTCCATCCCCAGAACATTAACAGAACTAACATAAGGACTGAAACTGTGTCTACAAACAGGGTTTCTTTTAATAAATACAGAAATTTCTAAAACATCACAAGCATAATGCTACATCTGAACATGCTTTTGGTTGTCAGACAGACAGGCTTTTAGTGCAGATGCCAGTTTTAGTGCTAATATATAATTCATATGGAATATTATGTTTTGCTCTGCCATGCAGACAAAGTTGCTCATGGGGCTTTCTTGTTGCCATGTGACCAAGAAGGAAGGAATAGAAAGCTCTATAAACTTCCTCTCAAAATGATTTTGGTGCAGTTCAGAAGCTAGCTGCTCCTCTTGGCGTCAGGCTAAGAGAGAAACACTTTACTGCCCACCATCACCGGTCGACACCATGAGCAGCATCGTTCAGAACCCCTGCGTTGGTCGGACGCCAGCTGCTAGGGTGAGTACATATGATTGTTTCTGGTTCTAAAAACTGAACTGGATAGGGAATAAGAAAACATAATAATGACATTTACATAATTTCTGTTGTAAGTAATGCAGCTGGTTTGTTTTTGTCTCAAGCAAACTAAATGACATATTCAACAGGCAAATTCCCAAAATAATTTTCTCTTTAAGGATTTGTGCTTTAGGTCAACAAGATTATTTTAGTAAGACAATATAAAACGTTTTTAAGACGTTCCAATTCATCGAATGACATCAAAAGAGAGAGAGAGGAAAAAACAGGAACTTTTTCAATTATTTTTAAAATACCTGTAACCCCTGAACTGACAGCTACATTTTCAGAACAAATCTCATGAACTGATTTGTGTTTGTTAAAAAGTTGCTGAATTCAGTTCAGTTTTGTATTTCAACAATTTTACAAAAAGAGTAATTTCAATCCAATCCTAAATTTATTCCAATTGATCTTAGTAATCAAATAATAAAGTCAAGAGCAGTAATTCAAAAAGAACCCATCAGACTGCATTGAGCTAGACTTTACAGCAATCCCTCATTCTGAGCAAGAATGTAGTGACAGTGGAGAGGAAAACCGTTATATTGCCTTTCATTGAATAATATATTCTTTTCAGCACAATGCTGACGGACACTTACAAGTTCAATCTGATTTCTAATAGAGGAAGTGATATCTGAGTATTGGAAAAAAAAATCTCCCATAAATCTTCCTTCAAGTAAGTATAGAAAATGGTCATAAATAGAGATGTTAATATGTACCAGACAGTTAAATAAAATGGTGACAAACAAGCCTAACCTCCAAATACAAAATGGTTGAAGATGTTGCAATTTACATAATATTGTTAGTGCTTCTATTACATAGAAATGAATAATTAAGCAAAGAAGAAAAAAAGTTTTCAGTACGCTGCTACTTCAAGAAGCCTAAATTCAACAAAGTTGTAACAAAATTATAAGGTATTTTTGCCCTACTGTAGTTTTCACAAGGTATCTTATTGAGAGAATATGATTTGGGGATAGAAATTTTCTAAATGTGTTAAAACATTTGTTTTAATTGTTTTCAATTTAAAAAATATACAGGGCTACAGGCTGCACAAAAAGTACATGGAGAAAACTTCTGACATGCAGAGAAAGAAGATGCACATTCCAAACTAACAAGTGAAACTTACTCTGATATCAAGTTATCTGATATGTAATTTCTTTCCAGATGCCCAAATCTGTGACTCGTGAAAGCAGTGGAACCTCCAGAAGCAGCAGCATCAGCAGTGACAGCAGCGGTTCTGGAGGGAACATCCGTTCTCTCCTGTCCATGAGCGAGAGCGTGCACGCTAATCTGAGCAGCTTCTTTCCAGAGCAAGCACTGGAGAAGGAAGAAACCCGTCAGCGGAGTCATCAGCTGGAAGAGATAAAGCGCCTAAAAGAGGTCCATGCCGCTGCTCAGCTCAAAAACCTAGAGGATTTTCTGAAGATAAACCGAATCTCTCTCAGAGACAGTTTGGCACATACCACAGGGATGATTTACAGGTAAAGAAGAAAAAATAACAGGATACATCTGGATGCAAAACCAAATCCAAAGATTAGTGAGAACAAAATTTATTGAATAAAACTGGAATATTTCAGGGATATGAATAATTTTAGGCTTGAGAATAAAAATTATAAAAACAAATCTCCATTGCTTATTGTTTGATAAAATGCAGTAGTACATTTTCACAAAGGTTTCTCTAGTATATATGTATAAACACAATAATTACTTTATTTTTGTGTCAACAGAAATTTGGGAAAATCAGGGCTGAGGGTGTCCTGTGTTGGATTAGGTAAGTATAAAATAATTTAAAAAAAGACAATCTACAATATCAACAACTACAATAATAATAATAATAATAAAAACCTGAAAGCATGTTGGACAGCCATCTATGGAAGTAGATATGGGTCACCAGGTACAGACACGGTGCTTGTGGGGCACTCTGCTGGTTGAAGAGTTAAAAGTTGGGATTTCTTTCCATAATCCCCTTTGCACCCATAAAAAGTTAAATATTTCTGTTTTTGTGCAGGTACATGGGTTACTTTTGGAGGCCAGATCACAGATGAGGTAAGAGAAAATGTAACTACATTATTATGTACAGGACAGAGGAAGGGCAACTACTATACATCAATTTTGTTTGCTTAACATGGTTTTGTCCCAGGTGGCAGAGGAAATGACAACTTTGGCTTATGAGAGTGGAATCAATCTGTTCGACACATCTGAAGTGTACAACTGTGGAAGGTAAGAATGGCCTCAAAGCAGGAGTGTTTCTTAGAATTAGTTCTATGGAAGAAATCAGACTTTTGTTTTAGACATTTAACACAGATTTTTTTTCACCCTGTGTAATTATGAATAGGATGTTTTTTTTAACTGTAAATTCACCAGCAAAAATTTCACCTGGAAAAAAATTACTTGCAAAAAGCAATCTAGATTGGGCCTAAACTGCAACTGCAATGCACATATAACAGTAGATAAAAGATTTAGAAACAAGTTATGCACCAAGCCATAAAGAAAGTGTTGAATTTTCATATTTGAGATTTGCTTCTGCATTGTAAACCGATCTCCCATTTGAGAAAAGGGGGGGACACATGTTTGTGCCACTTTAAATATATATGTTAGAGATTTTGCATTTTGCATGCACTTTGATATGTGATTTCTCCCTCTGCAGATATTTTAAATAAAACAGCCAAGGCAGCTAATTTGGGATTAGTAATCCCAAATTAGCCACAGACTGTCTGAGTCTGTTGTAAACGCTGAATATCAAAGTATTAACAGCTTTCTTTCCTCTGCCATTTCTCAGGGCAGAAGCCGTCTTGGGCGGAATTATAAAGAAGAAGGGGTGGAGGTAGATTGTTTTTGTGATTATTTTAATAATTGATTGTAATTTATGCAGTCTAAAATGAGTAAAATATAGTTGCTTTTAAACTGATGTCATTTTTAAAATATTTTCCTTTTTTTCAAACTTGATTTATTAAACTTATATAAACTATGACTATGAACTGTATGACTTAATACATTATAAAATATTGTTATTGATAAGAAATTAATTGTAGATTGTGTACATCTAGACAATGAATATTTTTGAGTTTTTCCTAAACTGCAACAGATTTTTGAGTTTTTCGTAAACTTGTTAAAATCATTTGAAATGATTTTAACAACTCCCTTGCTTTTCAACAGAGGAATTGTTTAAAAGAAAAGTAAATAAAACAAAAAACATTTTGACTCCTGACCATTTCTGATTGTTATTTCGGTTTTTGTCATTGGGATATATTGTTTCTAGACATTTTGCATATAAAGCAACATTTCTGTTTTTCTTCCCATGCATGTGTTCAATTGCAGGCGTTCCAGTCTTGTCATCACTACCAAAATCTTTTGGGGAGGAAAGTATGTACATATTTTCTTGTCTTCTATGTCTCTGTATGCAGCGAAAGAAGTCTGGAGTCTATGTTGACAAAGAAAATGCAGTGACTAGTATTTAAAGCAAAAATGACTTTTGAAGTCAGTGCCGTCATCAGAAGTCACAAGAGAAACAATGGAGAATTTTTGTAATCCCGAGGAAAACAGTTGATGAAATTTTGAGTGAGATATTCTAAAGCTATAGCTCATACCAGTCAGAGATACTGCTTCCAAAAATCTCAATCAAGATCAAGAGCAGGATTATTTCAATAAATATTTAACTACAACATAAGGACTATAAAATGAGTAAAAACTAGTGGTTTGTACCCTTTTACTAACATCTCCTGAAATTGGAAATTGGGTTGTAACAAAACAGGTCATCAGGACAGAATTGAACCTGCGACGGCCGCGCCAAGGATTAATGTCTCCTTAGTCCTTAGATTAAGCACAGACCAAGGTATACAAAGACTGTGATGTTTGGTGTGGAAGGACTTGACTTAGCAGGTTTGACTGGGTTTTAGTCTTGAACTGAAGCCAATTAAAAAAAAAAAGGGGTAATATTACAGCAGAGACTGGGTCTGACTGTGGGCCAACGTCATAGCAAACTCTGCTGATAAAGAATCAGATCTTATCAAAATTGATATACGTTTGAAAGTAGAACAAATACTTTTTTCATATCAACAATAAACACGTTTCCTTCTGTTTTTTAGTGCAGAAATGGAAAGAGGACTTTCTAGAAAACATATAATTGAAGGTAAGATGTGGAAACACCTTGACCGAAACCTTGCTTTGATTTTCTAACATACATATATGAAAATACATGTTTTCAGTGATCTGTTGTAATATTTTAATTTTATAAATCTTGTTATTAATTAGCAAAAAATCATTATATTTGTCAGAAATAATGACTCTTAAACTTCAGTCCCTGTGTAATTATTCTACGTGTTTCATTTAGTGATGGAGTTGCTAAGTAAACTTTTCAGGAATAAATGATGTACATCTAAATTCAACAGGTTTAAGAGCATCACTGGACAGACTTCAGCTAGAGTACGTGGACGTTGTGTTTGCAAATCGACCAGATCCATACACACCTATAGAAGGTTAGTGTACGTATTTTTGAGATAAAGCGCTTTTTTTCAGTTTGCTTTTAAAAATGTTTTAAATTGTTTTTCTCAGTCACTTTGTGCAATTCTAAGAACAGAAGTCTGTGCCCACATTTGCCTCACACTCCCCTCCTCATTCAGGGATCGTGGTCTCTTAATGTCAGTGTTTATGCTGTAGAAGCGAGACAGACGTGGGAGGAATGACATAACAGAGCTAAAACGGTCAACAGAACCTGTGAATATAATCCTGATGAATGTGGAAAATATATATTGTTTTGCGTTGTACAGAATTGACCTTGACAGTATTACCTTTATTTTAGAAGTATTTTCACCCCTGTCCTCTTAGTTAACTAATTAATAATTCAGGGTTTCTCCCCAGAAAACTTGCTAAGCCTGGTGGTTGGGGCACTAGGTCAGTCATTCATTAAGCAGCCTGCCGTGTTTTTGAGTTAAAAAATGTTTAAAATTAACAGGAAATTTGAAAAATTCTCTTGATAATTATGTATTATTGAAAGATTAATGCTTGAACATCGACTATAAAGTCTTACAAAATGCAAACATTAAAAAAGTCTAAAATAAATAAACAATTATTAGCCAAGTAAAGCCTGGTGGCCCGCCAGGCTTTACTTGGAGGAAACCTTGCAATTGGTTAATGTATTCTAATTGTGTACATTTCCTATTTGTTGTGGTCCAGTTTGTAACCCCTTTGGTCTTTTTTTTTTTTTGCCAGAGACAGTAAGGGCAATGACATATGTAATCAACAGGGGGATGGCTCTGTACTGGGGAACATCACGATGGAACTCCATGGAGATTATGGTGAGTTTTATAACAAACTGCTAATTAGTTTATTATCACTAAAATTAAGCAAGGCTTTTGTCTTGCTGAGTTGGAATTGGTGGTGAAATCCAAAAGTGAATTTGTCATCAGAAAAGAGAACGTGGACGATTCCACTATTGGTAAGATCAAACTCACTGTCCACCTTGTTTATGAAAATCTGATGTGGATTTGAGCCATGAAACCAAGCAGGGAAGAAGTTCAACACATTATTATAGGCATGGTAGGTAACTCTAGCACCCAAACAGTAACTGATTAAACCAAACACCTGCTTATATGAGATTAAAACTAAAATAGGTGTTTCTTACCCATCAATATGCTCACTAAACCACATCCAAACCTGCAAATATAAGGAAGTTTTACCCCAACTCTACCAGATTCAGTCCAACCAGCTGATGGTTGGCAGGTTATTTACACAAAGTTGTAAGCGTGGATATTTTTATGAGGCTTTCTATTAAATTTTTGAATGCCATTTTCAAAAAGGTCGCTGTATGATTTATTGATGAATATCTCTCTGTATTGGGATGTATAAAAGTACTCAATGTTTCCAGTGGAGGTAAAGTCTTTTTTGCAAAGTGCTCTTCACTTGTAAGCATCTAGTGAAGAAAGTGTGAGCCAGAGTGTAATCTGTGAAATGAGTCCTGAGGGATTTGAGGCTGACATCTTGTTCTGTTGATTGTTGAGACTTTTGTCATAAAGTGAGAAGGAAACAGTCCTCTGGATTTTCCCCAAACAGACTCCACTTCCTAATTAGTGTTAGTGCTGGCTTGGTTTCAGTTCTGTCAAGACTGGTGGTTAGTGGTGGACTTATTTTATACAGACATTTCTCTGAGGTCCAATTCGTATGCTTCAGTCTCCAACAATACTAATGTATTGCCAACTTAATACATTAAGTTGGCAATAAAGTACCAACTTAATTGAATTACTTGTTACCAATTGAAGTGATTCAATAAGTTGGCTCTACTATATTCATTTTTAAAATTTTAAATAATTTAAGTTCCAGCTGTATTTTAAGTACAATCTCAGTGATAATGTAATTTTGGATATTTTAGTTTTTTAGTTTGGTATAATTTAAAAGTTTGAATTGACTTTCTGTAGAATTAAGTCAAAAAGATTTGAATTATTTATTAGAAAAAAAAAACAATCTGAGTAAGAGTGACTTAAATTTGTCATGTTAAGCACACTTAATGAATTAAGGTATAAAAACTTAGTAAATTGAGATGTATAAACTTAATGAAATGAGTTGGATTATCAGAATATACCGAGTTGGATAAACTTAATAAATTGAAATGGTCAGACAAAGGTCACAAAACTGCCATTGAAATCAATTGTTTCAAGTCAAAGTAAAAATATCCTAATTAATTAAGTTAACTTAAGTTAGTTAGATTTCTAAAATTTAAGTTAATTGAACACAAAAAAAGTAAATTGTCTAGACTTCATTTCATCTTCTCCAGGTCAGAATATGAGATGCTCAGGCTGATTAAATCATTATACAAAGAACATATTTAAAAAAAAACAGAGAAAAAGGGATTCTCACTTTCCGTCCATCTGTCTGTCCGTCCGTCCATCCCATCCATCCATCCATCCATCCATCCATCCATCCATCCATCCATCCATCCATCCATCCATCCATCCATCCATCCATCCATCCATCTGTGCATTCACCTTCACCCAGACATCCATGTCTGCATAATTCATTTTTGACTCAAGCAAAAAATTGAACAGCTAAAGAATAACTTTTTCCGCTGGGTCTGTCTGCAGGAGGCGTATTCTGTAGCACGACAGTTCAACCAGATCCCACCCATTTGTGAACAGGCAGAATATCACATGTTCCAAAGGGAAAAGGTGGAAGTGCAGCTCCCACAGCTTTACCACAAAATAGGTAAGCAGCTTCCATAGTGTTTGGGAAAGATCCAAAACACAATGAAAAGCTGATGCTTTATTTAAATATTTTTTTTGCATAGCATTTTGTAATGAATTGGAATGACATTTCCAGCTGTTTCTTCCTTGTTAAAATGCTGCAGGGGGAATTTTACTCACTTCTGTCATGATGCTTGAGTATGAGGACAGACCAAAAGGCAAACAGGAACTTGGAGCATGTGTCATGTTGAAAGTTTAATGAAAAATAGAAAATCCGCCACGCAATTTTTTTTGTTTCTTCTTTAGCCTATATTGCGCTAGGTTTGATGTTTGGGATGTTGACTGTTTCTGGCCCAGATACGGTGGGTTTGGCGCCATCATGTGGCCAATTAGGATGACTACACAATGTGGTCAGATCTCACTCCTATATGAACAAACAGGAAAATCAACAAGATATTGTGTTGATTGTATATAGGATCTCACTCCTATATACCCCCAGCTTACAATTGATTTTCATATATAGAAATATTGAAAATGACCCTAAACTGTAGTTCATACCAGTTGGTGGCTGTGAGGAGAGAAGCAAAAGGCAGACTGAGTACAGATAAAAAGTGGCACAGGCGCCATCATGTACACAGGGGACTAAAGAATAACTAGACCTAAGAAATATAATTAAACTTAAGTAACAAAGAATAACTAAACACAAGAAATAAATGTCACTAGAATCGCTAAGGAAAGACTGAACTAAAGTAAAACAGAGACAAGTTCGATCTAATAAAAACGAAACTAAGGAATAGAGAAAAGACGAACTTCAAAACAACTCAGGTTAAAGCTCTGCATTATTAAGGTAAAATAATAAACTTCATTCTGTTGCTGAGCATTGTTTTATATTTAATTTATTTATCTGGGAAACACAGGCATTGGAGCTATGACTTGGTCTCCACTGGCATGTGGAATAATCTCGGGAAAATATCGAAGTGGAATACCGCCTTCTACACGAGCTTCACTTAAGGTAAAATAATTCTTCTTCTACAACTGTTGTTTGCTAACCTTTGTGTCAACCGTTTAGCTTTTACACAAAAACAACTTCTGACGGATCAAAGTTACATGGATGGGTTAAAACAAAAATATTAAAACGTTTTTTTGCATACTTATTTTAATTGTTGCAGGTTTATTGGGGGCCGGTATCATGTCTAGCAGATAGTTTGTCAGATAAACCCTGAACAGATCATCAGTCTGTCAAAGGCATTTATATAGACACTCACCGGCCACTTTATTAGGTACACCTAGCTAATACTGGGTTGGACTCCCTTTTGCCTTCAGAACTGCCTTGACCCTTCATGGTATACACGTACTGGCCACTTTATTAGGTACACCTGTCCAACTGCTCATTGACATAAATGTTGATTCAGCCAATCATATGGCAGCAAGTCAATCTATTTAGGCATGTAGACATGACCAAGACAATCTGCTGCGGCTGAAATCGAGCATCAAAATGGGGAAGAAAAGTGATTTAAGTGACTTTAAATGTGGCATAGTTGTTGGTGCAAGACGGGCTGGTCTGAGTATTCCAGAAACTGCTGATCTATTGGGATTTTCACACACAACCATCTTACAGACAATGACTGAAAAAGAGAAAATATCCACTGAGTGGCAGTTCTGTGGACACACATGCCTTGTTGATGCCTGAGGTCAGCGGACAATGGTCAGACTGGTTCGAGCTGATAGAACGACAACAACAGTAACTCAAATAGCCACTTGCTACAACCGAGGTTTACAGAAGAACATCTCTGAACGCACAACACATCAAACCTTGAGGCGGATTGGCTACAGCGGCAGAAGACCACACTGGGTGCCACTCCTGTCAGCTAAGAACAGGAAACTGAGGCTAAAATTCACACAGGTTCACTGCATTTGTACAATAGAAGATTGGAAAAACGTTGCCTGGTTTGATGAGTCTCGATTTTTGCTGTGACATGTCTTTCATAAAGTGTAAATCATCTCAGACTGGTTTCTTGAACATGATAATGAGTTCACTGAACTCGAATGGCCTTCACAGTTACCAGATCTCAATCCAATAGAGCATCTTGGGGATGTGGTGGAACGGGAGATTTGCATCATGGATGTACAGCCGACAAATCTGCAGCAACTGTGTGATGCTATGTCAATATGGACCAGACTCTCCGAGGAATGTTTCCAGTACCTTGTTGAGTCTATTCCACGAAGGATTAAGGCAAAAGGGAGTCCAACCCAGTATTAGCAAGGTGTACCTAATAAAGTGGCCAGGGAGTGAACATGTTTATCACACTGTGTCTGAATATGAACAGTTTTGTTTATTTTCCATAGTTAAAATCTGATCTGTGATATGTGTGTGATCATCTCCCACAGGGATATGAATGGATAAAAGAGAAGATAATGAGTGAGGAGGGTCACCGAGAGCAGCTCAAGCTGCAGGAACTAGAAACCCTCGCACAACGACTACAGTGTACCTTGCCACAACTTGCTATTGGTAAACTATACGGGGTCATGTTTTTTCTATCTATCACATTATTTTGGCCATTCTGGGATATTTTGTCTTTCATTTTTAAGGTGTAATATTGAATGTTTCAGTATGAGGCAAAATAAAAATGATACCCATTAAGATTAAATGGACGATCCCATCACGTCCAAAAGCACATTTTTAAATCCATATCTGAACAACAACAAATTTCCTAGACAGTAATATTTTTACTGTCTAGTAAAAATGAGTAAAAAGACATCTTAAGACACAACGTGGACTGTGGCCCTCCTAAGGTTGTTGGCTAAGAAACTAATTACAAGTGTTTGTAAAAATCCAAAACTGTCACTAGATTATGTAAAACCAATAAACTACAGGTGGACATATTGACCCAAAATATTGATAATATCAAATTGGTATCAGTATCGACTGATGCGGACTAGTGTAATAAGATCAATACTTTAATTTCATATTCCCTCTTGAAATTTTAATTTTGTACCGTAGTTTCTCAACTGCATTGTAAAAAAATTTGCCTTGATTAGCTTTCAAATTAAATTTGCACTTTATTTAGAAAACAATGCACACGATATTTTTGTTTTTCTATTGTTTCTGTTTATCATGTAAATATATTGTTAAAGTATTTTGTAGACTTTATCTAAATCGTGCCCTAGATTTTAACAAAATAATTCAAAGGAAAACCACAGAACTACCCCAAAGTCAGAAGTTTGATGATTTATTTATTATGCTTAAATAATATGTATTACAAAGGCAATACTGGCCTTGTATTTACTCTGTATATCCCTCCAAGATATCCCTCAAACAGGGATTTACTCCTAGAGGGAATAATTACTTTTTCTTTTTTCAGTTAAAAATTTTAATGAATTCATGTGAATGATGTTATTCAGTGGATTACAGGGTGTGGCTGATTGAAATCTGTGTTTAAATTATCAGTGAAAGCATAAACTATTAGTTTACTCTGATAGTGTTTAATGGTGACTAGGCATCCTGTGGTGGTTCTTTAGTAAAATGTTCTGTTTCAGACCTCAGCAGCTATAATCTGCTGGTTATTAGGCTGGATGTTGAAGAGACAGATGCATCTTTAATTTAAGCATTTAACACACCTGTGACTCTCCTCTCTTCACTCATTTAACAGTGAACAAAGTATTAAAGCAGGTGTTACCCGGTATGGATTTTAATGGCAGGTTTTTGATTCCATTGCTGGTAAGGACTGCGCTCAGATTGAATCCTTATCTCTGACATTTTCACAGCGTGGTGCCTGAGAAATGACAAGGTGAACTCTGTGCTGCTGGGCGCTTCCAGACCCGCTCAGCTGGTGGAGAACATCAGAGCCATCCAGGTCAGCGTCCACACAGGAAGCAAATGTAATTAGTGCAAATATGCAACCAAGCAAAACAAAACCAATAGAATGACCTTTTCTAATACTTTATTGTTCAGTTGTCTGTGGGGCTTTTCTTCTTATTTCTGGTGATTTTATATATTCACAGTAACATTGCAAATACAAAAAAATGGTCTGATTTAAATAAATAAGAAAACACATTAAGGTTTGACTTTAAATTGGCAAGAGTTTTTACCATCTGTGATAGCACACTAATTGGAACTAAAACTTTTTGTTTTACTTTAAAGAATCATTTTTTTTCTCCTTTATTTTCACAGGTTCTCCCAAAGATGACAATGTCCATTGCAGCTGAGATTGATTGCATCTTGAAAAACAAGCCTCACTGTAAAAAGGGTTCCAGATTTTCAAAGGAGCACTGATAGGCTGCTGTAGACCCAGTGCATGATGGGATCTTGATCCTTGTGTAATTCGTGTACACTTCACTGTTGTAAAAAAAAAAAAAAAACAAGCAACTGAAAACAAATAAACACATTTAGACAACACTACTTCTCAATTATACTGTGATAAATTAACTGCTGCCATGGAAACTGAGAGAAATGTTCAAAAGACCAGAGTTTGACACAAGCTAGTTTAAAAAGAAATAAAAAAGAAGAAATGTGGACTAACTGTTTACCAGAGACGGACTGTTTCTCCAGTGTTGTAATGGGTCCAAATGATGTGTTGCACTTGGTTAAGTGTTTTGCCAAAGCTGTGTAAGACATTGCCTAATTCAGTTAAATTATTCTTTATTTTTTGTATAATGTAAATCTACCGTCACACCTTAGGTGGCGCTATAGTGCCACACAGAGTCATTAACCAGGCGTGTTCCTGCTGAGCAAAACTGCAGGTAGAGAAAATTCACTGTGTGGAGAAAATTACTTGTTTCCCTGGCAGATTATTTCACTTATAACCTGTTTCATCAATATTAAGGAATTGCTGCCTTAAAACAAGCTCATCTTTCTTGCTGAAAGTTACTTGTTGGTTATTTTTGTCTTATTTCAAGTGTACTGCAAAGTTTTCACTAGAAATTAGACCAAAAATATTGGTAAGCTTTTGTGGTTTTACAGTGCAAGTTTGATCTTATCATGGAGTGGCATTAAAAATTAAAAACTACATGTAGTTTGCAGGAATAAGTTTTCAGTGGTAGGGTCAAGGAGTTGTACATAACACTCTAAAGCATAATGTTCATTCCCAAAATAAAATAACTTTTATTTTCTTGATGTTCATTCTACAGATAACAGCAACATCACTGACCTATTTACACTAATATTCATAGAGAACTACTGAGAAGGGAAACCTGCACATCACGTGCAGGGTTGGTACTTCTGACTATTTGCAGGTAATCTGTATTGTTATGGTTCTGCTTAAGTAGTCCTTACACCTGTAATACAGACATCAGTGTGTGAATGTACTTGTGGATGTTCGGATGACTGAATGAGGTGTGAGGCGCTTTGCAGTCCTCTGACTTGATGGAGCACTATGTAGGTTCAGACCATTGACAATTGACCATTCTTTAAACGTCTCAGTGGGTTTTTGTCATGGTGTTAAATTAAAGGCTTGTTGTTTTGTGAAATTGGTGACAAATGGACAGATCTTTCCATCAGTTTGTAGGTGTGTTGTGTTTTATGAGGTACCAGCGGACTTAGGTAAGTATCATCTGTTGCAGCTAAATAGTTTTCTAGTTGCAAAATCCCCCAATAGGCCAAGCAGCATATCTCCTTTGAATGTGTTTAGCTGCTGTTAAGGCTCCATCAGAGGAGATTTGGACAAATGTACTTAACCCTTCCAGACCAAACGCAGTGTCGGAGATCCAGCCAAATTCTGCCACACGTTGCGCCATCTCCCGTATAGCAAGGAGTGAAATTAATCTGTGGGGCATTCTTTTAATAAACGGCAAATTACGAAAATAACTTGGTAGATATTGAAAGTTCCAGTTGTTATGGATAAATGGGCAAATATATTTACACACAGGACATTTAAAGAACCGTGTACAATTAAAAGAAGCAAAAATATCCAGGCGGAGATTTGAAACTTAGGTCTAAAAGGGTTAAAAGAAATTGCTGAAAAGAGCCGACCTCTTTTAGATTGAGATTTCAGAGAAATGTTTGAAAGATAATTTAAAGAATATGCTGAAGAACAATTTAAGTTGAATTTGCATTTTGACTGTCAAAAAATCTCCAAGTTCAGGTGTTCAGGTGATAGTTTGCTTAATCTGTGGATTTTGCCTGGACTTATTGAACAGGAGCTGCAAGACTTTTCTTTGATTGAGATTGTTGTTGCAAATAGACGTAATTTGCCAGAATCAGCTTCTACTTTAATGCAGCCGTAGAGCGCATAAAAGTGGTTTTAAAAAGATCTTTGTGTTCTAGATAAATAAGTAAAAATTCCCCTGATTTAATTCCGTTAATGATAAAGATTTTTTTTTTTTTAGCCAGACTGTGTTAATATTCAAATACTAACATTAGTGTTGAATGGAAGCTAAACATGAGATCCAGGATAAAAATACTGCAGTGAGCAAATGTTAATGTCATTCATAATAAAACGTGGGGAAATTTTTGTCTGCATGTTGTGAGGAAACAGCATGTTTTCAGGGTGCTGCTGTTTATTACCTGGATTTTTTTCATGTTTGAATATTAAAATTTCTCCCAACAAAAAGTCCAATCTTAGTAAAATTACAACAGCACATAAGGTCCACTGAGACATCACGGCAGCATAAGCAGCACTGCAGATCTAAGTTTTTATCCTCGACTCACACGCAGACATTTATTTTACTATAGGTTTGTATCTATGTGTTTATTGGTTGAAACATATGTTTTTATTTCTCCTGATATTAATGCTTCATTGTCCTTTCTCTTAACAAAAGTGTGATTTAATGAGATGGAATGAAATGCAACTGTGTAACCATTGAAGTAGCATTTACAGTTCTTGAAATGTGTGCGTTTGTTTTACATATCATGGTAGAAAACAGCTGCTCTCTGCGTTTTCCTGATCTGCTCTAATGAAAACACATTTGTAAAACCCTCAGTATTATGACAATATAATTACTGTAAATCTTCAACGACGTTTCTATGAAAGAGCGCAGTCCGATTTAGTTGCATTTATCTCCACGCAGCTACAAAAAATTTTTCATTGCTAGAATTCATGATTTTATATTTACACACATTTTCTCCAGCAGAGACAAATTTGTGAGAAAACGACATCAGATACAACAACTAACAGCAAATTTGCAGTGGAATCTGCATAATACATTATGCATAAAAGAGAACTGGAAAACAAACTTTATTCCCACAGTCACTGTCAAATCTGCAGAGTGTTGTGTCAAAAATACTTATTTTTCCAGATTTATAAATAGGAAGCTGGCAGGAATGAAGCCCTAAACTGTGTTGCTTAAAACAGGAAGAACAAACAACTAAAGTATATAAAATATTGCAGTTAGATATGAAGGGCAAGAAAAGATTTTTGTTTTTTGGTCTTTGATCCTGAAGATGGCAAATTGTTTGCCGACTGTCATGAACCATAAGAAGTTTCAAGGTCATGGTTCAATTCTCACCTGAAACCAAAAATCCCAAACACATTGGTAGAAGATGAATTGATTTATTTTGTATTCTTAATACTTATATGTTAGAGTTTGCTCTAACATATAAGACATATAAAGGGTCTAGAGCCTTTTCCTGCTCTGCCCCTTGTCTCTGGTTCTCTTCCAGAGTTCATCCACAAGTCTGATTCACTGTCTTCATTCAAATCTAACCTAAAAACTCATTTCTTGCTATAATTTCTTTCTGTAATTGTGATGGATATATTGATATATGCCTTCTATTGTTTCATAGCTTTGAGTGCTTTGAAAGGCATCTTCAAATAAAACTTATTATTTTAGTTGTATCCCTATATTCCAGTTTTCTTCTGGAATATGAGACGTGTGTGGTTTAAAGTCTGACATTAGAGCAAAAGCAGGTGATGTTGTGAAGAAGTACCATGTGTTTATGTGTGACACAAAATGATAAGATATCAGTGTCTTCTAAAGATGACACCATCACAGCTCATGTGAGAACAGGACTACGAGGACACAGGCGTCGCTCTAAAGGAACAGTTTCTACAGCAGCCCAGTGCTTCTGTAACGAGATATTCTAAAATAAAAACAGAGAAAATCTGAGACTTTGACATATTTTCTTCCTGGTAGAAAATGCAGAAAACAACAGATGCATAATGTATTAGCACATGGCTAAATTAGAAACAAAACAACTTACAAATCAGATTCTGCAACAAAGTGTGAAAGCAACTTTTTAGATTATGTAAATTAATTGTTAAATATTTTACATATGTATTTATTTCATTGCTGTTTTCAATGAACAGGAGGATCCAGGGTCAAAGACACAAATGAGCACAAACTGGTGAACAACGGCACCACTGGAATGTATGAGAGGACATGGAAGACGATGCATTTTCAGCAGAGGTCAGGATAAATCACACATAATCAAACTCTCAATCTTCAGAACACCTGAAGACCAAAAGAATGTTCTGAAAGAAAGAATGTTCAGGAAGAAAGAATGTTCAGAAAGAACATTCTTTCTGAAGTGAACAGCTGCCACAGTTTGTTCTGCTGGTTCTCCAAGGAAACAATGTCCTGATGGAGAAACAGCCTGACTTTGGGGTCAGATCACTCTCCCTAAAATGACTCACTGCTAGGCACTGTTTTGTTTTTTTACTTCATGACTCATTTAAAAACATTATGGCCATAAAACAAAGACTACTCAACAAAAATAAGTAGATAATTAGAAAACTGGAGGGATGTGGAGAAATGACTTCAGGTGTGGTTCCCTCTTCCTGACTGGGTTACTGTACGATTCCGGTTCTATGCTTTTTTGCCACATTTTTACTTGATGACCCATCAGAGGTGAATGACTCACCGCCCTGCATAAGGGAAAACAACCTTTATAAGCTCCGTGTTTGTGGAGTAAACAGACACTGTTTCCACTGACTGCTAGAACAACTTTCTCACCTCAAGGTAAAATCTGAATTCCTGTACTTCAGTAATAGAAGAAAAAAAAGTATTTTGTAGTTGCAAAGAACTGACCAGACTTAAACATCCAGTTTAGTGTTAAAAGGGTAAATATTTACCTTGTAAACAATCTCCTTATGAATTGAAACATGTTTGAAAGATTGAACTGAGTTTCGTATTAAAGGATTTAAATGCTTTCTTCCAGAGATGGACTCAGTTCTACTTTGCACTTTGCTCCTTTGTGGGTTTGGGCTTGGAGTCGCTGTAAGTAAAGTTAGCTTTTACTTAATGTGCTAAATACACTAACTTTTGAGATTCATATTTTATTCAATCCAAAGGAATTTAAGGCACAATGATCCCCTGTAATAAATATGTCTTTATATCTTTTAAAAACATCCTCAGTCACTTGGATGGGGTCCACCGGACCCAGCTCCACGTCCAGGTTTGTGCTTTCATCATTTTAAATAGTGAATTTTCATAAAACAGTTTACTAGGTTCACTCTAATGTGAAACTTGATAGTTATTTGTTTACCTACATTCTGATATGAGAACAGTACATGCACTGCAGGCTCAGTTGTACTGATGTGGTCAAGGTTTTTTCCTTTGGTACACTTGCTCTAGTCTAAATGATGTAAAATAATGAATTCAGATTTTAATCGTGGCGACACAGGGACATGAACTAGCTTGTCATTACACAAAGACACAACAGTGAACTAGTCAATGAAATATCATTGCCTGACTACCAGCGTACACACAGAATACTGACAAAAGCTTTAAATAATTGTATATAAATAAATATATATACAGTGAAGAAAAATAAGTATTTGTCCCCTCTGTGATTTCTAAGTGGGACAACTTGCAAAGTCGCAGGGGGTTCAAATACTTATTTTCCTCACTGTATATATATATCCAGAGGATTCAATAATCGTTCCTTTCTGTAGTTGCTTTCTTGTACCACAACTCCAGATTTTACTTTAAATGATGTGTTGTAAAACCGTTCATGTTAGTTTCCGTGTTTTCTAGCGGCTGTCTATAAAATGTGCCCTGCTGGTTGGACTCAATATCGAGGCGATTGTTACCTTTATGATGACACTGAACTGACTTGGATTCAAGCTGAGGTACAACACACGCATCATTATTTTTATTTGCTTACTCTTAGGGTGAATAAGAGCTATAAAACAACCAACCTCATCAGTTCTGGGAGTGTTGATGGATTCCATGTGTGCTGATCATAGAGTACTAGGTGAGGGACTGACCAAGATCTTATTGAGAAAATGTTCTCTGAGTTGCTCAAGGCAGAGAATTTCAGACTGAAGCTAAACAATCTATGCAGGCTTTACTGTTGAATACATTATATGGTGCCATTTGGTAATACTCCTTTTTATTGGAAAAGCTTTCATGGCAGACATGCCTTTGCATCTTCAACACCTTTTGGAAAGGCTGCTTACCAGATTTAGGAGTAAGTTCTTGAGGACATCTTATCTGATCATTCTTATAGGAGAACACACATGTGAGACCTGTGGCCCATGTTCAGGGTCCATCTGTGTGTGTTGGCCCTTGATGTGCTAATCAAATACATGAATTAATTTAGGTTGGCAATCCTCCCAAAGCTACGGTTACCCTTGCTGATTTTCTACTTTCCATGAGAGAACTAGAACTTTGTCACAAAATTAACATTTTTTGAGAGATTTTTGGGTTTCTACATCTGTAAGCTATAATAATCAGAATTACAAGAAATAAAAACTTTAAATATTTCACTCCAGTGTGTAATGATTGTCTGCCTTTCTGAGGTGAGTGACAAAAACATAGAACTTTTTCATAATGTTTATATTTTTTAAGCTGAACTTGTATGTGAAGTCTAATCCTGTCTCAGAGTCTCTAAAACTAATTCATCCCATTCCGTCAGATTGAGGTCAGGACTTTGTGTAGGCCATTAACGTTCTTTAAAGCCAAGGCCTCTTCTCCATGTCTTTATGGATCATAGTAATACAGAAGGGATCATTTCCAAATGGTTTCCACAAATGCCTACAAAAGGCCAAGTTACCTTCACCACAATCCTCTCTGTGCTAAACTTTATTCTTAATAAGTTAATTGTTCCAGAAAAAAACTTTCCACTGGTTAGACTCCAGTGGTGCCAGGCATTACAACAGCAGGGCCGAGCGCAAATCGTGACACCG
Source organism: Poecilia mexicana (assembly GCF_051168715.1). Lineage (NCBI taxonomy): Eukaryota > Metazoa > Chordata > Actinopteri > Cyprinodontiformes > Poeciliidae > Poecilia > Poecilia mexicana. The sequence goes on along the minus strand of NW_028263376.1, from coordinate 7,916,084 downwards.
CACCTCGTACTGGCACTTCCGGTGGCAGGTCTGACACCTGCCACAAGTGCCACTGCGTTCGGCTGACTTCGGCTGACCTCGGCACCTCTTACTGGCACTTCCGCTGACACCTGCCACAAGTGCCACTGCTTTCGGGACTAGCTGCCAGAGTTGCCACTGCGTTCGGCTGACTTCGGCTGACCTCGGCACCTCTTACTGGCACTTCCGGTGACACCTGCCACAAGTGCCACTGCTTTCGGGACTAGCTGCCAGAGTTGCCACTGCGTTCGGCTGACTTCGGCTGACCTCGGCACCTCTTACTGGCACTTCCGGTGACACCTGCCATTAGTGCCACTGTTTTCGGGTCTAGCTCTCAGTGTTGCTACTGACTTAGGCAAATGGACTACATATCCCATGATGCTTTATTACTAGTAGAAGAAGAACTTAAACACAGACGAAGAAGACAGAATTTAATATTTTTTTTTTCGCATAAATACTTATGTTAGCTGAATTCCTACACGTTTATTATATCATGTATGATTCGTTCATCCTATTTATTCACTAAAGTTCATCTGAATAATCCAGCCGACTCCTTCCGTCTTTGAATTAATCAAATACACAGAAGGTATCAGGGATGCCATTGGTTTCGGCACCTTTGTAACAGCTGAGTCTCGCCTCCACTAGAGCTGCTGTTAGATGTCCAGGATGTTTCAGAGCTGTCACAACTGTTTCCGATGTTTTGGGGGATGGCAATGACAGTTTTTTGAAAACGTGTTACTTATAATGCGTGTTTATAAAAAAAAATTCAATGGTAATTGTATATTTATCCATTTAACACTTTGAATATTTTTGACTGAGTTTAATTCAATCAAGATGGCCAATTGAATATACTATAAAGTGTCACTATTACAGTGGAACCTGTCACTATGTTCAAAGACACATCTGGTTAATCACACATCACTGATAGTTAATAGGACTTTTTACTTAATCAAAATGACATTCAACCCTTGCCCATGTTTATATCGCAGAACAGTGGCTGACATAGTGCAACAGGAAGCCAAATGTTGCAACTGGATAATAGTAATAATAATCAGACTCTGTATAACGTATATTGTAGAAATTAATAAAGTTTGAAAAATAAATTTAAGCTTAATGATCATAATTTCTCATGGAGGAATAATAAGTTATTTGATCCTGATGTAGTAAATTCACACGTTGACTAAACATGAATTTTACAGTAGACTTCAAATTGCTGTTTAAAGTATTTACATACAATGGCTAATAAATATTGACAAATCAATTACTATGCATATACTTTGTGACATAAACTTGAAAAAATGTTGAAACATATCTGCCAAATAAAATAATATGTAAACAGCACAATTTTCTTTGAAAAAATCATTTGCATCTTAAGTATAAACTAAAGTAATTTTTATTTCCAAAAATATGTAACATTCTTGTTCTTAATGCTGCTTAAGATTCACACATTGTCAAATTTTTTGAGGTGTAAATAATTTGTGTTTTGACTTATCAATATTCAATATTGGTGTAAAAAAATTGAAGTTGTTTTAACTTGAAAGTGAAAATCCTCCTGCTGCCTTGAAAATGCTGTTGAAATGCATTTTTTAGCTCAGATTTTAGTCATTCTCTCATCTTTGAATAAGAAAACTTTGAAGACAATGAACCGAACCAGAAAAAAACACAGAGAAGCAACCTTCATTTATGCCACACAAATCTGTAATAAACTTGACAAATAATGAAAAATAGCGGGGATTAAATGTAATAAATAAAAACAAGTAATAACTATTTAAAAATGATTAACTGGCATTTTTGGAAAATTATGATAACATGTTTCTTTTTTTAAAAAATGCATTATCTTAACAAAAAACACTGAAAGTTATAGTGGCTGCCTGGTCTATTAGATAATAGACCAGGCAGCCACTATAACTTATGACATCCTGTGCACTGTCATGGAACCAGGCTGAACATAATGTCACTCTGGAATTGTCAATATCTCATGTTGCCACTGTCAGAAATGTTAACTAATAAGTCAATATTAGTGAACTTACCCGGTTTAATAATCAATAGCATTATATTAAGGTCATTGTATGAAAATAATTATAATCCGGAACTGACAGGAGCTTGTCAGCACTGACATACCATGGCAACCGAGTGTCAGTTGTAGTGGTAGGTACCTACTGGTAGCTATTATCACCTGTTGCAGAAGAGGTCCCATCTGAAAGCGCAGGAGTTGTCTTTCTCTGTTTAAGTCTGAACACCGGCTGTATATTTAAATATGTATGAGAATTATGTTGTAATTAAGATATATTTTATTTCTATTTGTTTGATCTAAAGTTATTCATATGCTACATTCTGTCTGAAACAGATAGAGAATGAGGTTAGCAGCCTGTGGCACCCATGGCCACCTTACTTGTGTCACCTTACCCAGTGGTAAGGTGGCACAAGTGGCACCTTACCCAGAAGCCCGTGGCACAAGTGACAGCTTATGGCAACTGTCAACATGTTTTCACTGAGGCTGTTTATTGGAAACTGAAATTTGAGACTGTATAAAAAATAGACCAGGGCATATTTGCTTTTTTTAAGGGAACAGAATACTTAACAAGAAATGCAATACTTTGTGCCAGATCCACCATTATTTTCATTAATTATAAATTCATTCATATTAATTCTGACACAGAAGCTGTCACCAAAGAATATTATATTTCTATTCTATTGTTTTCCCCACTAAGCATATTTAAATATGCTGAAGTATGTATAATACAATTAAAAATACTTTAAAAATACAACTGTTTATAAATATGGCTGCATGTATAAGGTTTCCAGTAACAAAACAGCGTGTTATGAAAGATTAAATGTTCAAATACGTCATTGTGCCTGTTAAACATATAACGCTGAGTGGAGCGGTCGAACGCTATAAGATGGCCGCCCTAAATCTCGTGAGCAAAAATAGGCGAGAGGGGTCCGTGAGGCGTGGGAGGTGCCAGTATGAGGTCGTGGCAACCCTTGGAAGGTGCCGAAGTCAGCCGAAGTCAGCCGAACGCAGTGGCAACACTGACAGCTAGACCCGAAAACAGTGACACTAATGGCAGGTGTCAGAGGAAGTGCCAGTAAGAGGTGCCGAGGTCAGCCGAAGTCAGCCGAAGTCACCCGAACACAGTGGCAACTCTGGCAGCTAGTCCCGAAAGCAGTGGCACTTGTGGCAGGTGTCAGCGGAAGTGCCAGTAAGAGGTGCCGAGGTCAGCCGAAGTCAGCCGAACGCAGCGGCAGCACTGGCAGCTAATCCCGAACGCAGTGGCACTTGTGGCAGGTGTCAGACCTGCCACCGGAAGTGCCAGTACGAGGTGCCGAGGTCAGCCGAAGTCAGCCGAACGCAGTGGCAACTCTGGCAGCTAGTCCCGAAGGCAGTGGCACTTGTGGCAGGTGTCAGCGGAAGTGCCAGTAAGAGGTGCCGAGGTCAGCCGAAGTCAGCCGAACGCAGTGGCACTTGTGGCAGGTGTCAGACCTGCCACCGGAAGTGCCAGTACGAGGTGCGGTGTCACGATTACAGACTGGGGTGAACCTGCTTGGTCATGGAAACCCGTCCCATCAAGTTTTTAAGCTTCACAGTAATCCAGACAAAGTTTTGAGTTTCCTTCTGATGTTTGCAACAAACTGGCTGTAAGTTACAAATCCATGCACACAGACAAAAGTGACGTCGAAGTGATGAGTTTGCTGATTTCCGTCTCGTCTTTCTCTTCAGCTCCACTGCATTTCCAACCATGGAAATTTGGCCACCATCCAAAACCAACATCAGTACACCTTTCTGAGGAGTCTCATCTTTAAATCAGCAGGAACACATAAGAGAACTTGGGTTGGAGGCTACGATGGTGTTGAGGTGGGCGTTTCTTTAAACTCTTCATGTGTGACACGACAGGCCTGATCTACAAATATTTTACTCATGCAGTTTGCTAAACTGCATGAGTAAAATGCAGTTTTACTCATAAGATCTACAAAGGTTGAACATGCAAAGTGGTCCTCCTAAAATGAGGATTTTGCATGCTGGCTGTCATCCTGGAGCGTGTTGGAGAGCAGAAGTATAATAATAATACATAAAAATAAGAAAACATTTAATTTAGATAGGCATGCAACGTAGTCCAACAAAACAAAGCTGCAGACTACTGCATTTAAGACTTCTTTTCAGTAGAGCTCCTCCGCCTCACCCCTAATTTGCGTTTTCTTTGCGTGTTGTCTATAGGCTAGGTTTGCACATGCTGCCAACTTGCCCCTGTTTTTGTACATGCAAACCTGTAGGAGATCAGGTCTTTAATGTTTTTGAGCTAAGAGGTTGGACAATGACTATGTAGGGTGTTCTGTACAGGTTTTGCTCTTACACTGATGTTTAAATTGATTGTATTAGGAAGGCACTTGGCTTTGGAGCAGAGGTACAAAGTTTGACTTTACCCAATGGGGCCCTGAAGAGCCCAACGACTTTGAAGGAAATGAGGACTGCATGGAGATAAACCGCGAAGGTAAGAAGTTATAACTAGATGTATAACTAGAACAATAGAATATGCGATTTTATTTTGCATGTTGTAAATTATTAATTCACAAAATAAATAAATGTTTAATTAGAAATTACCACCATTTACAAGTAAAATATGTGTCACTGGAAAGTGTGCTAAGATTTTTTCATCATCTTCCTTTTTTTTGCATGTTTCATTGCAGGAGAAGATTACGTCAATGACATTCGCTGCGGCCGTGAGAATTCCTTTATTTGTGTCAGACGCCCATAACTGAGTCCAGATTGTCCTGTTATCACATGACGATGTGTCACTTCCAGCAGGATGTCAAGACAGTGTGGCCAACCTCAAGTCTTGTATTTTTTTCTATTATTGGTGTGATTTTAAAGTTGAGATTAGAATATTTTGCCAGAATTCCAACTCATCAGCATCAGACCAAGATGCTATGTTATCTATGTTCTGAGTAGTGCATAGTAAACATGTAGCTATATTTTGTCTAATTTAGCCTCCTGCTGTTTGTGAGAAACAGATGTTAGAACAGTTGTTCAAACATCACAATGAACCTTTTCATGAGAAACAGAAAATAATACTTTACCATGTAGCACTTCCTAAAAAAATAACCATTCATACACACATACACATTACCATATACCCATCTGTCTTCTGCATCTTAAAGTCTAAATGGAAGCGTGTTTAAAAATAATAGATGCTAAAACAAAATAAAGTAAAGATTTGTATTTCAATGTTAATCCTTATAGCAATGTCATAATTTAAGTAATAAAGAAATGGATGCTGCAAATCAATAGCTCAATGCAATCAGCCGGGTTTTCTTAGATGGCAACATTTTAAACTACTTTGAATTAAGTATAATGTACTGTTTAATAACTATTATAAATTTGAATATATGTGTGATTGAACCGACATAAATATACTGAATTGAACTGAAGCCAATGATGTTCAAGTTAAAACTTTAATTGTTTTCACATGCAAAAAACTTGGTTGTTTAAATGAAATAAAGGGTGATTCAATGTTTGCTCAATATGTTGCATTTATTTTTACATGCAACTCCTCAGAATATTAATATTGGCTTATAAAATCAGCTTGGCCAGTTGCATAAATTGTTTTGTTACTTTAATTATGCATTTTCTTCATATAACATTAAAAAAGCAGGTTTGTGTTGCTGAAATGGAACTGAGATTTATGTATCTGCTGTGGAACTGACTATGAAAAATCTAGATGTAAAAACAAAATGTCAATACTAACACAGAATATTATGGAATCCGAAGAAAGAAGAAAGATCCAATCCTCTCTGACAGAAGAAAATCGTGTACTGAAAGTCGAAGTCGCTAGACTGAAGTCGAAGACAACAGCTTTGATAGATGAATGTACGATTTCAAGAAACGCACAAGAGAGTTCTGAGAAAAAGATTTTGTACTTGGAGGAGGAAAAGAGAAAACTTAATGCTCAAATAAAACAAAAAGAGCGCCTGGAAAGTGAAATGTATGAACTGGCAGAGTCTCTCAGAGATTCAAATAGGCAATTGAAAATAAAGACAAAACAAGAAGAACAAAAACTGCCGGAAAATGTTGAAAAAGCCATAAAAGAGAAATTTGATGCTGTGGATGAAAATACAGAGCTGCTAACACCAAACTTTGCAGTTGAAACCCAACAGGAACCTGAAATCTTTACAACTGAAAAATCAACTCAAATGGAAAATCTGAGCAATGGTTGTAAGCAGACAAAATGTTTTGCCAACAAATCTTCACAGACTGAGCATTTCATTTCGAAATCGATGGAAAAATCGACTCAGACCGAATGTGCGACTTATAAACTAAAGGAGCTTCAGACTCCATCTAAAACATCATCTCAAACACAAACTTCAAAAAGCAAATGTAGGCATGTAAGGACTTCTACTAGAAATATGACTTCAGCTAAAACTTTAGCCCATGAATCTAAGCAGCCTAAATCTTTTGCTGAGAAATCACCGGAAATGGAAACTTCTGCTAATTCTAAGAGTTGGTGGGGTACGTGTGTGGATGGATTAATATTTGCTGGCAAATACACCCTGCTAGGTATTTTACAAGCAGCGATAACAGCAAAGGTTTATGAAATTGCAACAAATTACTACTTCTAATTCCTTTCTAAGGAATAGTATTTTTTAGAAACGTCCTCTTTCTTCTGATAATGCTGACATTACTGTAGCATTATCAGTAATGTTTATTCTGTTAAATTACCAAGACTTTAACAGAATAATTATTTAATTAAGTATTTCCTTAGTATCTAAGGAAACTAAAGAAACTCTTACATTCACTATCAAACTCTCACACATTCACTATCAAACACTGAGTGAATGAGTGGATGGATGGATGGATGGATGGATGGATGGATGGATGGATGGATGGATGGATGGATGGATGGATGGATGGATGGATGGATGGATGGATGGATGGATGGATGGATGGATGAACTACTGGTAGTCAGGAGGATAATCTATGAATGTCATGTTCATTTTGAGCTGTTAATGAAGCATTTAAATCTCTCTCCTCTCTGCTCTGAACTCTCCTGATAGAAATAATTACGGCATTAGTAAAGGCCTGTTAATGACCAATAAGTTATTATCAGCTGTGCTGAGGCAGGAAGCACACAATCTCTGCCATTATTTGCTAACTACTGCTGCGCAATCTAGATTTTCACTAACCTTCAAGTTTTAGACCCTCATGTACTTTTTTATAATAGTTCTTATATGTTTACTAGAATACCACTGCTTGGGGAAGTAAAATCAGCCAAAGATGCAGATTTTCACCTAAGCACAACCTTAATTAGTGGTAAAGAAATAGAAATTTATGCAACATATTAATTAAATGAATTCCACTTTCAAAACACATTTTATATCACAATGTGAGCCTTTTCTTCTTTTTTTTTTACAAACAGTAAATTAGATAAAATAATAGAAAGCTCAACATTTGACTCTGCCCATGACTGAGGGATCTCTTGACTGGCATCGTATGTCATGATGTCATGATGTCATGATGTCATGATGTTAAGGTCTTTTGTATTTGCATGTATTTACGGTAATTGAGTTAAGAAAATTCAACCAAACAAGTAATAAAAATGACTTTTAGTAAATAAATGTGAAAAGTGTCTCCTTGTGTAATTATGTTTGCATTCAGTACTTGAATCTTTTGCATGAATCAGGTAGACGTGCTGCACTGCTGAAGTGTTCAGGAAGCTCATGTGGTTGTGATAGCAGCCGTCAGGTAGTCTGTATTGTTGTTTCTGGTGATTCTCATCTTCCTCTTCATATTTCCTGAATCCTCAATGGGATTTAGGTCAGGCTGGTACGCCGGCCAATCAAGCACAGTAACACCATGGCCATAAAACTGAAAAGTGTACGATGTGCAGCACAGCAGTGATGTAATTTCATGTATTTCAAGACACTGTGGATGAAAGTAAAACCTGTTTTCATTGTTGCTCTTTTGTTGACAGTTTCAACAGACAAAACAGCATCAATTCCTCAACTTGACATTCTTTTCTTTTACGTAATTAGCTGAAGGCCTAGTTTTTATAATTGGTAGATAATAGCAATTATCTATCAATAGATAATTGCTAATAGATAATTGATCAATTATCTATCAAGAATAGATAATAGCCATTCTTTTTGTTATAAATGATCTATTGATGCCACACTGAGAATAAACAAACAATAATACTGAGGGGTTGTGTGGTGGGGGACATAAAGCTGAAGGGATAAAATACTCTGGGATGAACTTTAGCTGAGGGTAAAATATGAAACTCTGCATCATTTAGTCTAAGTTTCCATCCAAGCCTTAGGACAGAGCCGTGTCTATTTTTATCAAGATGAGTTGTTTATTTTTAGCTGCACCTCTCCCAAATGTTCTCAGCATAATGTGTGGATTTGGCCCTGATTTGGCCTGCACACAATTTATAGGGATGCTTCAATATTTACAATATTTATGTCAGGCTTACGCTTTCTGTGTATGAGCACTACAAGTCTTTTCTAATGGCTGAGAAGTAATTAAGAGCATTAAATTACAGACACAGAGCAACTGCCAATCTTGTGAATTAATTTTTTATGTACATGGAGCAGTCTGTTAGAGATACAAAGTTTAACTAACTAAAACATTTGTATAAATAATTATTAAGTTATCAGCTTGCATATAGGTAGATTTGGACAAGTAAAAACGTTTTAGGGGAAGAAACTGAAGAAAACAGTTGATTCAGTAACTTTGTTCAATTTACTTTAACTGCACCAAACTCAACGTCTAACAGCAGTTTTGATAGCAGCATTGTTCCTAGCTGTGACTCTGATTGACTGAGCACAACCACTATAGCAGTTTACTCTCAGTGCTAATAATCAGTTATTAAAGCTGATACTGTTGAATCAGTTTGTAGGATGGATTTAAAAGTCTATAAGCTTATTTAAATGCACATAATTGTAATGCAAAGACAACAGAATCTAACATCCTATAAAAAAACTCTTATCTGTCCACACTTTGCACATCCTAAATTTAAAAAGTAATTCATGAGATGTGTTGGGCAAAAAAAAGCATAATCCTGAAAAATGAAGACTGGAAACTATAAATGAGTCATTTAACCTGCAGACGTTGGTACTATTCATGGCAATATAAGCTACGTATATTGTGGCTTTTATTGAATGTTTTTTCTCCATGCTTGTCCATTTCTGGACCTGTGATGGTTGAACTTGTTAATCTGGGATTTCTGGAACAGACTCCAGTCTCCCTTCAACCTTAAACAGGATTAAGCAAGTATATAAAATGATGTGCAGTGATTTGAGAGTCTGTAATTCTCAAATCACTGCGAGGGTGAGGTATAGAGACATTGCAGTGAATCATAATAAACATTAGGGAAAATATTTGTTGCTGGAATAGAACAGAATACCTTCAGAGATGTTGGACCCCGTCACCTTCTTCAAATTACACAAAATTGGTGTCAAACGTTTGTGCTGCTATCATTTTAAAGATGAATGTTTCCTGAGATCATCAAAGATCAACCATATGCACCTAAAAGAATGAAGAAGCCACCTCAGTCTGATAGCAACAGACTTCTATTATGCAGGAACATGAGTTATTTGTTTTGGTAAAATTAAAGATTATTTCCACTATGATCATTGTTCATAGGGTTTGATCTCATCCAATAACTTGGTGACCGATCTGTCCAAGAACTTTGCTATAAATAAAGAACAAGATGCTTTTTTATTGCAAATTATTTCAGAACAATGAAATTTAAACACATCATGAGTTGGCAACACATGAATACATAGGCACTTCTTGAAGCCAATTAATCCAAGTTCTGGTTAATTGACTTCAAATCATAATAAATTCATGGTGTAATTTTTTAATGAACAACAGAGTTAAAAACTGTTCATTAAACAGTGAGACAGAACCAAACAGTACTTTTACAAAAAAAATACAAAAAAAACAATAAACACATCTTGAATTGTATTAATGGTACTCTCACTAGAGCTACAACTTCAACCAGGATATCACCTTTCCAAACAGCATATTTCATTTAGGATTTGGCGAACGGCATCCCAGTGTTTCAGTCTGACTCCCCATGCCAGACGCATCAAAAGGAAAGCACCTCAGATATATTCCATGAGGTATATTTCACATTTCCTGATGTCACGTTTTCAGATGAACTCATCTTGCACCGACAGGCTGCCATAAATATTCTGCTTATGATGTGCAGCTGTCACCGATGAGCTTTTCACAGCGCGATCTGTCGTCTCTCGCTACGTTTTCTGGGCTCTCTCCTCCACGTAGAGCTGCATCTGTGACAACCAAACAAACAAATATGAAGAGCAGTAAACAGAGAAGCTTAAACACGTGACATGAAAGACATTGTACCAAACAGCTCCGCAGGAAATGTTCGACACGTTCAAACATCACATTGATTTTTGTTTTATTTTTCCTTCAGCTGACCTTCACTATGTCGGACGTCATGGACTTCAGTGGAATGAGTCTCGGCTCCTTCATGTGAACTTCCTGCTCATCTGCGACGATCCATGGAAAGTCCTGAAGATGTAAACGCACACAAGAGGCTGAACACATGCAAATGGTTGTTTTGTGTTTACATTTGATAGCAAAGTCAACCTTTTCACGTTTTGTCACATTTCAATTTCTATGTATTTAACTGGGATGTCTTCTGACAGACCACAGTTCATGCTCAAATGTCCAAATTTGATTTTTGGATAAGGTCAAAGGTCAGGAAGAACTAGGGCTGAACAAATTCCCTTCTTATTTTGTTGCAATTAAAAGAAAGTTAAATGGAAAGTTCAACTAGATATTCAGTTTAAACTGAATTAGGTTTAATGTTAAAAAAAAGTGTATTTCTTCAAGGATTAAGAAAATAAATCAAACTGAACCTAAAAAGTAAGAAATCACTGAAACTTTAAAACAGGGGTCCCCAAACTACGGCCCGCGGGCCTCCACATTTGGTCCGGCCCCCTGAACAATACCAGAGAGCATTCAGATTTATTGTATTTTCCGGTTTATATGTGGATTTTTCTTCTACCACCTGGGGGCTCTTTACCAGGAAGTGTGTCCTGTAAACTGTGGGTGTTTTGTTTTGCATGGCGCATTGCTGCCATCTGTTGGACTTTTAGGGAACTGCTTGACTTTTATGTTATTTAATCAGTACGGTTGTTTGCTAGCGGTAGAGCAGATGAACACACGTGTCTGTTATGAACGCCGCATTCCAGGTTGAATTCTTCAAAGTAATACCTGTAAGTAGCAACTTATACTTCAAAACGAGCCTTTATGTTAACATATGAGAAATTAATATGTTATAGTTACATTCCCTCAATGAAATATATACTAGTTAGTCCCAGTGACCGTTTCACTCATGGTTTTTGCCCATGTGCTTTCTGGGTAAAAATCAATCGAGAAACGCACCTCCCCCTCCCCCATCAACAATTTCCGGCCCCCCACCAGAGAAGGGAAAAGTTATGTGGCCCTCACAGGAAAAAGTTTGGGGACCACTGCTTTAAAACAAGAGACAGAATAAGTAAGTTACACACTAGAAGCATTTCCCAAATTGTAATGACTTATTTATTACATTTAACCTTATTGAGACAGTGAGTTCTGAAGAGGGTATTATTGAGAGAAGAGGGATTATTTCAGACTATTAATGGAAAAAATCTGTTGAAAATAGTTCAATAAATAAAACAATACCCATATTTATTTAACTGTGTTTGCAAAGTACTTTAAAATCTACCTGTGAGTAATTTGCACATTACTGTTTTTCAGCATCCGGAAAGTATTCACAGCGTCTCACTTTTTCCACATATTACGTCAGAGAATATTTCAAGTTTTAAATGAATCACTCTCTCCTATTTTTCAGAAATTTGAAAACATATCTGCACCTTTTTTCCCACATTGTCATAGTTTAATATTTGTGTAGAATTTTGAGGAAAGACATGAATTAAATTCAATCTGGAATAAGGTGAGAACATAAAAAATGTGAAAAAAGTGAAGTGCTGTGAATGTTTCCTGGATGCACTCTATAAGAAAGTAACACACATCTCAATATAAAGTAAACCAACACTGTAGAAGATGCATAAATACTTCACAACTGATAACCAGCATGCTATTTATGTACTTGTTTCTTTTTTGTTTTGGGATTTCTTTGGTTATTTTTCTTTGGTTTCAGTTTTGCCAATGATTGATATTTGTTCCCCCAGAGTTTCCTGACAGTCTGCTTTGCTTTATATCTACTTTGCTGTATAACTCTGCTAGTCAAGTTTTAGAAAGCTGACTTACTGCTCTAACATCACTTTGCCTAAAACGCGTCACTTTCTCGTTTACTTCTGGAAAAACAGGCTGACCTACAATTAACAAATGCATTTAATTTTGGAGGGCAGTACAATAAGGGGGGCTGAACATAAATGCAAATGACATGTTTTAATCTCACACTAAAAAATTCCATTACAGTGTATGGAAGATTGTTGTCTTGTAAACAAAATGTGAAAAGGCATAGGGTTATAAATAATTTTACAGTCTTGAAAAACACTCACCTTAATGACTTGAACCTTCTCCATGTTGCATGTAGCAGCATCTCTGGTGTGCACAAGGACTGTGAAAGAACAACCTGAGACAGAAACGACACATTTCACCGTTTTTATCATTTCAACATCTTTTTGCTGCCGTCGACTTGGCAAATTTCGACAGCAAATTTTTCTGGACCATAAATTGTCCCAAAAACGATTGTGATGAATGATAATATTGTCGCTTTGAGACCATTTTCAGCTAAAATGTTGATAACAGCATAATAACACAAGTTCAACCTCTCATAGGCTAATGAATAATAATAATTTTCTACAGAACATGCCACAATGGAACTGGAAGACATTTTAAATATCCAAAATAAAACAACTGAAAAGAATAAATAAGACAAGCAAAGAAATAAAAACTAAGAACAACTAAAACCATAAATAACATGGATTATGACTCTGTCAACAAAATCGCCCTTCAAAAAATATTCATCATCAGAATGGAAATTAACAAGCCAGGTTTATCATGTGATTAATTAATTGTTTGTTGCAACAGACTTACTATCAACCTATTAAATCAATGTTCAACACATTATGATTATTATTACCGTTATAATGATAACTCCTCTCACCTGGGGGGTTGTTGTTTAAAACAGCATCACACACACTGATCTTCAGGATGAACGCTCTCAGCAGTTGCTCCACGTGTGACAACAAAGTGTCTGAGCTGTGCCAATCAATTACTCCAGTTAGTGATCACAAATACAATTAAAATGACTTTGACAAAAGGTAGCTGCTTCTTGGGTATTGCTGATGTAAAAAGAGGATGGAAACCTGATTGAGAGCAGAGGAGGTTGGAAGATCTCAAACACAAATCTCTCGACCGGATGATGCTCTTTGTCCATGATGACCACGACCACCTTCTCTGCATCGTTCTGTGACGTAAACATAATAAACCATCAGCGAGAATAAAAACAAACCTGTCAGCTCCGAACTCGTCTTACCTTCTCGATGAGTGGCTTCACACAATGTAAAGTGTCTTGGATGTACTGATTCAGCTCAGGGTGACAGGACATCTGAGGATAATTGAGCCAAAAACAGAACACAGTCAAGCAGATCCGTCTTAGACATGTCATGCACTAATTCGGAAATCTCTACCTGCACTGGTACGTTGTATTTCTTCCTCTTCTGAAAGATTCCAGAGGGATAGACTTCACGCACGTACAGAATGAGATGAATCGCGACCTCCAGGAACTCACACAAAATATCAGCAACCACTGGAAGAGAGGAATAACCTTGAATCAGGCCAGTTATGCGCTGTTTAAGGGAGTATGATGAAACACATCAACCAAACTGCGACAGGAAGTTGTTTAATGATGTTACATTAGTCAAATCATGTAGTGATAAATAAAACCGTTTTAGCAGGAAACTAAAACTGCCTTTTGGCACACCGTGAGCACAGGGTGGTTCTGCAAAGTATGGACTATAGGAGTGTAAACACTTGCATAAACCACACTTTTTCTAAAGAAATCTAATCAAAACAGCTGAAGTTTGTGATTATAATGTGACAAAAGGTGAAAAAAAGTTCAAGAGGTTTGCATACAAGGTTTTCACATTCGGAGTGAAGATTTATGTTTTATTTACACAACACCAGCCTCAAATATTTAGGTTTTAGAAAAATGACTGAACCCCATAAATGGGTTATGGGGTTGGGGGTTTTATGTTAAAATCAAACCCCGCTAAAATATCTGACTAGCCGTGAATCCTTAGCTTGTTCTTATTGTTTAGAATAATAATAAAACAGCTAAACGATGAACTCCAGCACCATAAAACAAATGTAATGTTCTATTTTATAATCAAAACCCCACAAAATGAGTAATCTACCATATATTTCCACTTATTTCATCTCTCTAACAAGATTCAAATATTGTCCGAATGCCCTTTATTAAAACAACAAAAAGCTATGAAACGTGCTGCTATGCTTACCGAGGACTCGGAGCACACAGCTTCAAAAAAGAAAACCACCTCACAGTTTTATTAGTTTGACTGTCTTACCTTGTCCAAAGTTAAGGTCTTGTCTTGTCAGGGTTGTCATTGTTAATTTTCCAACAAAGAGAATAGAGGAAAAATGTTTCTTCGGCTAGCTCTGCTTGGGAAGCAGTAAAGTGTTTGTTTTGTTGTTAGTTGCTTAACATTCCTCTTTTGTGTCGATGTTTGGTAGAAATGTCAAGAGTTAAAATGACCTTCTATAATCAGAGAACAGTGGCAGCAACGCAAACAAAATTAAATTGGTATATTATAATCTTCTCAACCAAAAGAGCGGCTAATTTCGTGATGTTGCCGAGGATACCAAAGCCTCTTGACGCACGTGAATGACGCAGCGTATTGTTTTCGCTTGCTCCCAGTGGTCCAACAATGATGACGTAAAATTAACCTTTTGCGCGGTTGGTTTTGTTTTTCTCTGTTCTTCCAGATGTATTACGTATTTTTAAATTTAAATTTGGGGGAAATCTCTTAAAGTTTAGAAAACGTTGCATTCTGCCATTAAGCTGGGCAATAGGGGAACAGATCAGTTCGGTTTCAAAGAAACTTGGACAAATTTGCTTTAACAGAAAACTTCTTTAAAAAAAAGTAATTCACGTGCATTTCCTTTTAATTAATAGAATGAAATTTCAGCTGTGTGTCTAAAGGACTATGAACACACACGCCTTGTGTGCCTCTGCTTTGCCCTGTGATGGACTAGTGACCTGTCAGGGCTGTACCCCACCTATAGTCCATACCGGCTGGGTCTTCCCCGTGACCCTGCATGGACAAGTGGGTATGACAATGGAATGGATTACTTCAGCAAGAAAAGAACAAATAAATAAATTAACACATTGAACAAATTCTTGACAGCTACTTCATTCTCATTGCTCATGTCATTTGAATGAGACAAAACTTCTTTTGGCATTTTTTATTTTCCTTTCTGGTCTTTTATATTAGCCGATTTTTTTTGTACTTCCCATTTCTTTGCAAAAATGTATAATTATTTAACATGCAGTTTAAGATGTGTAAATGATTCCTACACTTTATTTTTTTCCCATATCTTATTAATATTACAGCCACAATCTCTATACAGCTGGTGCAGCTATTCTGTGGCAATATCAGAGGTTTGCCAGAAAACATTAGTGAATAAACAGCTTCATAAAGAGACCCTTCATATTTTTTCTTCCCCTTCACATTTTCCAACGTGCTTTGTATTGTTTCTAAAATTCCATTAAGCATATTGGAGGTTGTGGTTGTAATGTGGCAAAGTCTGGAAACAGATGCAAGATATTCGTATTGCATGGCAACATGCTATAAACAAATACCTTGTTTGTTGCATTTTGCTTTTATATGTGAAGAATAAAGTGTGGAAAATAACATTTATTGCCATTTTA
Source organism: Poecilia mexicana (assembly GCF_051168715.1). Lineage (NCBI taxonomy): Eukaryota > Metazoa > Chordata > Actinopteri > Cyprinodontiformes > Poeciliidae > Poecilia > Poecilia mexicana. The sequence goes on along the minus strand of NW_028263376.1, from coordinate 7,900,134 downwards.
AAATAATATTCTTCCAGATGAATGTTCAGCAATTGCATCTGTTTGCAAACAAATCCAAACTAATATAATTATATGATTGGCAAATGCAGTTATTGTTTTTGTCTTCTGTTTCTTAAAAGCAGTAAATCTATAAAGTAAAACAAAAATCAAGTTTTGCACATGTTCTAGGTATCATTAGACTGTTCTACAAAAAAAAAGAAAATTGAGAATAGAACGCTGCAAATAAATATGAAGAGAAATGACGTGTGGTCCAAATCTACACATTTGTAACACACAAAAGTCAATGAAGTCTTTTATTTTGAAAATCCAACTGGGCTGATTTTACAACCTGTTCAGAGTTGAAGCCAAAGATCACACACAACCTGTAATTCTATGCAAGGATGTAGACAGCTTTACTTTAAGCAGATGTGTCAGGAAGTTATGACAATGAGGTGACACTTTCAGATGGTACCCAGATAGCACAGAATGATTGAAACAACATTGAATCAATGTCAGCCAGAAACATTGAATCAACGTTGAACGCTGACATTGAAACAACATTGAAAGTGGTCGGTGACTTGTATGTTGAATCAACGTTAGGGTTTCAACCATAACTGACATTATATCAATGTTGATTCAACCATCATCTGTATGTCAACTTGTATGCATATTTGTGTTGATGGTACATTGAATCAGTTATGAATCAATGTTGATTCTACATTATATCAATGTTGAGTCAACCATCATCTGAACGTGGATCTGCATCCGGATTTCGGTTGATTCTACATTGAATCAATGTTGATTCAACACTCATTTGACTGTGGATCTGCATGCAGATTTGTGTTGATTCTACATTGAATACGTTAGGAATCAATGGTGATTCAACCATCTTCTGAACGTGGATCTGCATGCATATTTGTGTTGATTCTACATTGAATCAATGTTGATTCAACACTCATTTGACTGTGGATCTGCATGCAGATTTGTGTTGATTCTACATTGAATAAGTTAGGAATCAATGGTGATTCAACCATCATCTGAACGTGGATCTGCATGCATATTTGTGTTGATTCTACATTGAATCAATGTTGATTCAACACTCATTTGACTGTGGATCTGCATGCAGATTTGTGTCGATTCTACATTGAATAAGTTAGGAATCAATGGTGATTCAACCATCATCTGAACGTGGATCTGCATGCATATTTGTGTTGATTCTACATTGAATCAATGTTGATTCAACACTCATTTGACTGTGGATGTACATGCAGATTTGGGTTGTTTTTATATTGAATGAAAGCTAAGGATTTATGTACATTTTACGTCTGATAGGTCTACATCATAACATGCCACTAAAAGTTTCTTCACTGGTGTTAAACACTATATTATTGGCAGATGATGCGTAAACTGTGTACAAAAGTTTAAAAATGACAACATGGGTTTGATTTAACATTTTATTTAAGAAAAGAGGGACAGATCTTTAAACATATTTGATTCCTTTTTGATTGTCAAAACAACAGTCTGTTGTCCACAGAAGAACAGAGTCCATGAGGTTAAGCTTTGTACTGTATGAAGTAGGGAAACAGTACAAGTTGTGGTATCCCCAGTTTGACTCTGGTTGGCGTCACTTTGATTCCTTGCGATGTCTTCCTCTCATTCTGGCGCATAATGAAGCCATTTCTTGACAGTTTTGCTGCAGTCCTCAAGAGTCAGCTTTCGGTCAAACTGCAGAGCAACAGCTGAAAAAAATAAAAGTGAGGAAGGTGCCAGTTAGAAATATGATAAACATTTGAAAAGTTCTGAAACACAATGAAATATTAAACAGTGTACTGGTTACAGGTCTGAGAACAAATACAAACCATATAGTTCCCCATGTACACTCACTGTTAAATTAATATCTTAATCTTTCATTAATATTTATCTTAATGTTTACATATACAACTGCATTTACCCATCAAGCTGTAGTATAGTGTAGGATTTATGATATTCATATTAAATCAATATTTAAAATAAAGGGCTGTTTATCAGAAAACCTAACAATAAAACTCAGGGAGGATCAGGTTTATTTAACACACCAGAGACAGATAAATCGAACAAAAGGTGATTTATAGTGTAGTTGGAAAAATTATAATTTATACAGAATAAACTTCCATCAAATAGCTGGTTCAATCTTCCATCAACTACAAATATTTCCAAATAAGTTGATTAAATTCCTTAAAAAGTGTCTATATGCTAATAAAGATCCCACACAAGTAACAATAGTCCAGTTCAATTTAACCAGTTACCAATCCAAGGATCAACAGACTGAATCAGTCATTAGCAGGTTTAGTTCAATGTTTCACCTGCCTTACATGTTAAGTGTTTCCCTTCTGCCTCACCTGGATTGAATCTGTGGATGATTAACAACCTTCTGCACTTCTTGATGGCTGCAGACGGTCATGTAATCATCCAACTCAGCTGTTCTGGTACAGAGACTCATTTAAGCACGTCCCTAAGCACATCATAATAAAAAGTTAAAAACAAGTGATTACTATCACAACAATTTAAAGCCCACCTGGAGCAGCCAGCCTTACACTTCCTTGTCCACCACATGTTCTCCCAGACCAAACAATAGGCCCCGCCCTATTTTAAAAACTCAAATCCCACAAAATCTCGCAGGATTTCATACTTAGGCATGGAGTGGTGGGTAGGATGAAAATAATACAAAAGGAGACACGACCTCAATTATTAAAAATATCCATTTTGCCCCAAAATAACCAGGATTACTATGGGCACAAAACAATGCCCTTATTTTTCAATAAACACATTTAAGATCAAAGTAATATTGAAAAACTTACCATAAAAGTGCTCAGCGGAGAATTCAATTCAGAAGCCGGTAGCAAACAAGCCAGCAGCAAAGTGGCTGTTTGGTTGGGACAAACCACAAGTGTAAAATTGGGGAGGTGGACTGTACAACTCCTAGTACAGACTTGTAGATGTTTTTGTGTCAACACATTATGCACAGTCAGTAATAATATTTACAGACAAGTAAGAAAATGTACAGAAAGGAATCACAACCCACTGTTCTCAACATGTAGTGCTTAATTTGAAACATGATTAACCCCCATAGTAATAAAATGTTCTGACCCAGAGCTCAAGGAGGGGGAGGGAAGAAGGAATGAGAGGGGGTAAAGGGGAGAAGGTTGGGAGGAGCGGCTGGGTGGGGGAGGTTTGGGAGGGAGTAGGGGGGAGATGAGGAGGTGATGAGGGCTGCAACAAACTGCCCAGATTGCACACAACGGTAAATAAACGTTGAATTATAATCAGAATGGTTGATTTTTGGTTGAGGTCAACAACTGACGGTTGATCAACCATCAAACAACCATCCACCTCCAGCCAAGTAACCAATGTTGAAACTGTGTCATTGAGTCAATGTTGTTTTGTGGTTGAAATCTCATGAATGAAATGCTAATGTCTGATCAACGACTGATCAATGTTGAATCAATGTTGAATCAATGTCAGCTGTTTTGCCACACCCCTTCCCCTCCTCTCCTCCTCATCAGAGCATTTTATTAGTGAATGGGGGGTATTACATTCTAAATTAACCTCTGTAAAGGATAGTGGGTGAAGATTCATTTCTGTACATTTTCTTTCTTTTTCATAAAAAAGTCCTACTGACCATTTGTGTGTGATATATTGACACAAAAACATCTACAACTTACTACAAGGAGTAAGGAGTGGAGTGGTCCACCCCCACCATTTACATGAGTGGGATGTCCCAAACACACAGCCACTTCGCTTTTGGCTTGTTGGCAAAAGATGTTAATTCAATGTTGAATTGCCATCATGTGCAATCTGGGCAGGCGCAGAGCTATGGGGGGGGGGGGCTTAAATATCTGATTATAGACTGAGAAAGTCTGCCGCCTGTTGAGAAAGGTCTATTTAATGTTAAAGTTACTTTCCCTCAATGGAATATATACTAGTCAGTCCCAGTGACCGTTTCACTCACGGTTTAGCCGATGTGTTTCCTGGGTAAAGATCAAACGAAAAACGCAGACCAACCTCCCCGCCCCTCGCTCAACAGTTTCTGGTAGCGCAGGCGATAAACGTCAGGGGCCTGGTGATTCGTTAGGGGTCCGGTAATTAGCCCCGCCCCCCGGCCCAACGCTGACTTGTTCCGCTAGTGAATCTGGGTACAGAACGGAATCACAACTCAGTGTTGTCAACACATAGTGCTTAAGTTAAAACGTGATTAACCCTCACCTAAAAGGGGTTGTGCTGTGGTGGCGCAGGGGTTAAGCACAAACCACAATCAAGGCCTCAGTCCTCAACACAGCTGTCACAGGTTCAATTCCTGACCTTGGCAACCTTTGCTGCATTACCCACTTTCCTGTCAATTAACTATCAAATAAAGGCCACTAGCCAAAACAATCTTTTAAAATGTGAAAAATGAAAAACCCTCACTTAAAATTAAAGTTGTTTCACCCGATTGAGGGATAGATGGGCCCAGGTGGGGGGAAAGAGGTGTGTGTGTGTTTTTGGCGGGTGGAGGGAAGGGGGCTGGGCGTTTGAATGGCAGGCGGTGGTGAGGGGCGCAAAAAACACCTGAACACTTTGATTACTAGTTTTTCCCCAAACCTTATCCTCAAGGCAAACTGACCTGCATGCTTTCAGTTCAGCAAAACCTTGTTAATCAAATGTTAATTAAAATCATGTGTGCTGAATTAGGGAAATGGCTAAAACTTGCAGGGCAGTGTGCCTGGTGCCGGTGCTGAAAAACACTGGATTCGATGTGGCATTTCAATCAATGAATGTGAATTGGCTAGAATTGAATGGTTGTTTGATGGTTGATCCAGCTTCTGTCATTGACCTGAACCATACATGCAGCCTTTGTGATCATAATTCAACATTAAATTAACATCGTGTGCTATCTGGGTAGTTCTTCCCCAAACCTTGACGTCAATCAAACTGACCTGCGTTTTTTCAGTTCAGCAAAACCCCGTTAATCAGACGTCAATTAATATCATGTGTGTTGAATTAGGGAAATGCCTAAAACTTGTAAGGCCTGGAGGACCGGTGGTGAAACACACTGGATTCGACGTTGGCATTTCATTTATTTGATGTCAACCACAAAACATTGATTCAATGACACAGTTTCAACATTAGTTAATTGGCTAGAATTGAATGGTTGTTTTATAGTTGATCCACCATCAGTTGTCGACCTCAACCAAACATGCAACCTTTGTGATGATAATTCAACATTGAATTAACATATTTTCCAACAAGCCAACAGCGAAGTGGCTGTGTGTTTGGGACATCCCACTCATGTAAACGGTGGGGGTGGATCGCTCCACTCCTTGTAGTAAGTTGTAGATGTTTTTGTGTCAATATATCACACACACACAGTCAGTGAGAATTGTTATGAACAAGTAAGAAAATGTACAGAAAGGAATCACCACCGACTATCCTCTGCAGTGGTTAATTTAAATGTGATAACCCCCGCTCAGTAATAAAATACTCTGACCCAGAGCGCTGATGAGGAGGAGAGGAGGGGAAGGGGTGCGGCAATACATCTGACATTGATTCAATATTGATCAGATGTTGATCAGACATCAGCATTTCATTCATTAGATTTCAACCACAAAACAACATTGATTCAATGACACAGTTTCAACATTGGTTACTTGGCTAGAGGTGGATGGTTGTTTGATGGTTGATCCACCGTCATTTGTCGTCTTCAACCAAAAATCAACCATTAATCAGACTTCGGCATTTCAGTGATCAGATTTCAACCACCAAACAACGTTGATTCAATGTCACAGTTTCAACGGTTTGATTGGATGGTTGTTTGATGGTTGATCCACCGTCATTTGTCGACTTCAACCAAAAATCAACGATTCTAACTATTTTTCAACGTTGATTTAACATCATGTGCTATCTGGGTAAGCACTGTGGTCTCACTTCACAACCCTCTTATTTAGCGGCCATGTTTCACATTGACATAATCTGCATGTGGAATTGCTGTTTTTGTACAACCCTAAGCTGTCCAACCAAACTCACCCTTCTGATGAAAGTAAAATGCTTGTGGTTTAACACTTGTTACAACTCGGAGAGGCTTATCTACTGCAAAAAGTGCTACAGACTGGCAGAGTGTTCACTTTTCACCTAGATTTTTTTTTTACTTCTTCACATTAACTATCCAACAGCTGGCCATGGTGGAGTTTGCACATAAGCTGCTGTAAATGCATTGCTGTGCATAACCGTTGAAAGGGCACAAATAACTGGATCTCCTTGCAGATTGTGAAGTCATGCCATTTCTGGAATTTGTAGCTGGGAGCATTTCAGGTAGATAAATACCTGTGAAGCAAATGCAGCATGGATGCTTGAATGGCTGATGTGACAACGTCTCCCTTGCTGGCTTTTGCAGGTGCAGTGGGGATTGCAGTGGGACATCCGTTGGACACAGTTAAGGTTACGTGGAGCTCTGAAACCTGTTAATGTGTCATTGTGTCTAAATCACGCTCATGATGGAACAATGTTTTATTTGTAGGTGCGTCTGCAACCCAAGTCTGTGTATAAAGGGATATTTGACTGTCACTAAGACGTACTTGAACGAAGGAGTAGGTGACTCATCCTTTGTTTTGTTTGACTTTCAAAAATGACCAAAGAAAAGTAGAAAGTTAGGCCAGAAAGTCTATTATTAAATTACATGTCAGAGGTTATGTGACTTCTTTGGTGTGTGGGTAGGAGATAGTACTGCAGTACTACTATAATATTGACAATACTTCTTCCACTGGCGGATTATTTCACTTAAAACAATAGATTTTTCCCTGTTAAAAGTGAGATAATCTGCCATTGGAATTAGTACTTTTTCATCCATATTAAGAAAGTATTAACGTAAAACAACTCTTATATCTTGCTGAACAGATACTTGTAAGTTAGTTTTGTCTTATTTCAACTGCACTCAGATATTTGCACTAGACAGACCAAAAGTACTTGGTAAGATTTTGTGTTTTTGAAGTGCACACAAAGCAACGACCCAACAGAATTTCACACTAAACTTTCTATACTTTTGTTTGAACAAAATTTAGAAATTTCCCTTCCACTTCACACTTAGGCGCTATTAATTTATTTATTTTTTTCTTCCTACTCCTTTTCAAGCACGTTAAGATTATTGTGGTACAAAAATATGTCTTTTGCATTCCTTGTTTATATCTGTTATTTTATACTGCGATCATTTTCAAAATAACTGAATAAATAAATCAAATAAATTGTGTTAGTCTATCACGTCAGATGAAAAACCTTTTAAGTTAATGGTGGTAATGTGATGAAATGTTGAAAATTGCATTTATCGTGATTTAATTTTAAAACACCCGACCATCAAAGATCTCCATGGTATCCAAAGAGAATGCTAATGTCTCCTACGTCTTCAGGTACCTTTGCCATACTGATGGCGGGGGGCGTGGCAGGCGTGGTGACCTGGGCGTGTGCCACGCCCATGGACGTTGTGAAAGCTCAGCTCCAGATGTCCGGAGCTGGTGGTCAGCAGTACAGCGGGGTCCTGCACTGCATAAAGGTGAGCCTGAAGGAGGAAGGAGTCAGAGTCTTCTTCAAAGGCCTCCTGCTGAACAGCGTCAGGGCGTTCCCCGTCAACGCCGTGACCTTCCTGACCTATGAGAGCCTGCTGAAGAGCTTCTGTCCACCAGGCAAATAACAAAACTGTTTGCAGTAAATGAACACCAAAGGATGCGAGAAAGTTAACGCTACGTCTGATATCTCTGTTTGCAAATTTCTTTGGATTATACGCAGATCAAGGCTAAAACAGCCAAAGTTTGTCTTAATGTGAGATAATGTATGCTCTGATAAACGATACACAAAGCTAAGCAGCTTAGCTATCCCTAAATACCTCAGTAACACAACAGAGAATTCAATATTTTTATTGTAGAAACTTTTCCATGTTGCGGATGTGCAAATACGCTTATTTTCAACATTAAAACCTATTATTACCTAACTTTTAGGTTAAATGGTTAAGTATTAATAAAAAGTGAAACGAAGCCGTCACAGCAAAAGTAGCAAACACCCTTCATCCCAAAGTATGTGCACTGTACAAATCAGGGGCATAATCATCACAGATACTTTACAGACATGACTGGACTCGGTGTTTCATTTATTGTTCTTAATTTCTTCATGTTTAGAACCATATAAAACGTCTTTTAGATTCACATACATGAATTATTTGGCTTTTCCAAGTCCTTTGGTAGCTACAAATGTGAACCTTTAAAAATTTATGTTGTATCCACACATCTACCTCTAAGATGCTACAGGTCTCCACTCTTCTTGCAGATTTAGGTGATCTGTTAGGCCAGTCCTAATCCCAGAACATTTGAAATGTTTTGAATTATTCTGCTGATTTGCTTATAGTAAGTGCAGTGAGTGTTGTTATCTGATCCTGACGGTTTTATTACAAGCTGTCAAGATCCAAATTTATGTGTTTAACTAGTTTTAGACTTTCAAAGCCGAGGAGATTTGCCTTGAAGCAGGTCATCAATGTGAAACGTGTTTTTTCTGCACACAACTTTCAAATACACTTCATGCTGTATTTTTTCCCCTTGAAAATATCAGAGAATTCTTTTGGTGTGTCGTGCATATCAGTCAGGGGAGGCAGATGAGGCAGAGCCCAAGGGCGTAGGTTCGGTCTAAGTTTTGGTGGGGACCTTGAACCCCCCCCCCCCCCCCCCCCCCCCCCCCCCCGGCAGCACAGTGAAATGCCCAAGAGCACCGAACATTTTTGAGAAGGAGGGGGAAACCACATTGGCTTAATAACCCCCTCCCCCCAACCATAACCATATCATACATCTTGTGTATACAACCAGATACAGTCATACTCAGCAGATCAGTTCAAGAACACTTTACTTTTTCCTTTACAAAATTCAGCAAACTTTACAAGTAAGATCAAAACAAATATCCTCTGGATACAGCAAACACAATTTCAGATAAGAAGAAATCAATAATAAAAGAAAAAAGAAAAAATATTACATAATTAACAGACCTATTCTACCTCACATTCAGTGCTGACCTTACTAAACACCGGACTTTACAACAAATGCGTTGCGTGATAGATATCTAACTTATGGGTCCACTCACTGTACTTACAGCCGACGTAGCGAAATAACTTCTAATGTCTGTCCTTTTCTATTTTGGTGGCGACATGGTCTCAGAGACTCAGAAGGAGACGCGTGTGCCCAGCTAGCCGCCGCCTTTTGCAGCTAATCAAAGAACGTCCGACGATTCAACTGACTCCCCCTCCCCTCACCCCCCCGACAGCACCGTTCCGACACGGTCCGCGCACCGCCTGTTGCTGCTAATCAAAGATCGTAGATCCACGTTCTTTGAGCCAATATGGCAAAAATTGGTCGGGACTTTTTCATATCCCGTGAATATTGGTCGGGACATGTCCCTACCGTCCCTACCCAAACCTACGCCCATGGCAGAGCCTCACCTGTCGTCATGGAAAAATAATATATAATAATAAAACCATTTATATTGCTATTTTAACCCTGTGGTTTGTACTATAAAGTACCTATTTTTTTACTTAGCTTAACCAATTCTGATGATTTTTTTCTTCAAAATTGCTGGATTTTCGTATTTTCCCATTCAAATCCTCAGAAGCAAAGCCGGGTTTTCCAAGGGAGTTATTTAATGTAACACGCAGCTAGCGTGCAACACTAAATTTATCCGGCTATAAACAGTTCCTGCAGCTGCTACAGCTCCCCATACATGCGCTCCTACCGGAGAGGCAACTGCCTGAGTCTGTGTCCACGTGGATCCATCTAATTTGGAGACGTTCCTTGAACCGTGAAGGACCGGAGCAGGTAAGAAAGCGTGCTGAGGCTGTTGGCAGGGTTCATAAAAGCTACCGATTAGTCCTGCAGAAGTCAGGGCGCCATGCTGTCATTTGGCTCAGGTGTGATGGGCTGTTCGGCCCTAAAGAGCAGTTTTTGGAGACCACTTCCCTTTAGCTCAGATCACATTAGCACCGTTTGATTTGCAAACATGCAACCAATAAAGTGACAGAAGGATCAGCTTTTAGGTTTAAGTTAGCAGCGGGTCAGATTTTATGGATTTCTGTTTGTGCATTCAGCAGATGAAAGGCAGATGATCGTTGACATAGGGAGCAGGGCTCTAGAGTCAGCACGCTGGGTAACCTTTGCTTTACTTTTTTCAGTATTGTCATTAATTGTAAACAGTCATAAAATGCTGAAACCCTTACCCTTACCCTTGCTCATGCTTACTTGTATATTTTCATCTTATTTGGGAGGACATTTTAAAAATCAAAAAAATGAATATATTGATGCTTTTAAAAATGCTAAGTTATTGAATACCTAAGGTACTGAATGCTAAATTATTGAATTAAATGAGTATAAACTCCATAAATGTCTAATTTTATGATTGGGTTGAAAGAATTGGAATGAAGACATAAATACAGCTTCAATTTTGTTTTCTTAGTAAAATCACAGAAACTGCTTTATTTTTTTCCAGCCTTGTTTCTCACTATGGTGAACCAGGTGCAGCAAGTGGATGGCAGCTGGCAGTCGTGTCGAGGCGACTCCAGCGGCACCAGCAACAGCAGCGCTGAGAGCTCCAAGGAGAGCTCCCGCTGCTCCACCCCGCTGCTGGACGCAGACCGCTCTGATCGGCTGCGGGAAAAGATGAGGAAGAGGATGGAGTCTGGAGATCAGTGGTTCTCCCTGGAGTTCTTCCCTCCACGCACGGCTAGCGGTGCCGTCAACTTGATCTCCAGGTACAGAGACCAGCCGGACCTCCTCCAGGCTTTCTGAGGGGCCTTCCGACCTTTGACCTCAGGCAGACACTTGTTTAATCAGCTGATTCAGTTCATGCATCTGGCCACGACAGAATATTCTGCTGAAAACTCAAGTAATGTGGAGACGTTTGGGAAGAACAAAATGGCATCCAGCTGACTGACAGCATCTGAAGTATTTGGCAGGACTTGAGAGTTGCTTAATTTTTCTGACAATAACCTGTTGTGTGCCAGGTTTTCTGCTTGTTGATATATTACGCCTCCTGCACACACACACACACACACACACACACACACACACGCACACACACACACACACACACACACGTTTGTCTGGCTATCTTTGTGGGGACTTTCCATTGACTTCCATTCATTTCTACAGCCTAAACCTTACCTTTACCCTTTTCCTAACCCTATCCATCACATACCTAACCCTAACCCTAACCAAAACTCAATTCATACCGTAGGCCTAAATCTGACCCCTGACCCAAAAACAGGGTTTCCCCTCGTGGGGACCAGGCTCAGGTCCCCACGAGGAGCAATTGGTCCCCACAACGTAGTATATGTCAGGAAAATCATCCCCACAAGGTATTACAAACAAACGCACACACGCACGCACACATACAGAGCTCCAAACACAGCCACACACCAAACCTTTTGCACTGCGAAAAGAAACACAATCACTAAGAAACACAATCAAAAGCATTATACTAACTACACTGTTAAAAACTGTAAAATTGAATTGACATGAACAATAATTGAGTTAATTCATCCTGTTGAGGTCCAACTGTGTGAAACGGCTTCATATTTAAGTTTAAAATCTTCCATCTCTGTTAGGCTAGGATTAAGACAGTAGGTCTTAATCCTAGCCTGACAGTTCTATATTCTATATATCTATAAACAGCCACCTGACAGTTCTATATTTTTTTTGTGTAACTTCAGCAGGTATTTTTTTTTTATGTATTTTTTTTTTCTTTATCGTTATTGACCCTTTTGCAACTACATCACCTTCCCATGATGAGGCGTCATGACTGACATTGGAAGTGAGGGACGCAAATATTGAGACACTAATTTCTTTTCCTAAGTTGTTTTTGCCAATATAGGCTTCTACTTGTTCAAGTGGAGCTAGCTTGTCTGCCTAGATGTTGCTCATAAACAGAAATATTTACTAAAATTGATAATGTATGGTATTGATTTTTGGAAGAGTTAAGTAGATTAAATTTTTTTTTGTTATTTGTTTCATATGTATGACAGGGCTTTCGTAAATGAGTTTCAGACATGAGGCCAGCAGCTGTCTGTCTCCATGACGGGTTTTACAGGAGTTAGCATGTGCAGGTTGTTTTGACATCCATCATGGTGAAGTGGGCCACTCTCAGAAGAGCGTGTGTGAAGGGTCAACTCCTGTCGCAGTGTGTTTGTGGGAGTATTTGTGAGTCAGAGACTGCTGCTGGATAAGAACATCCCAGAGGTATTCAGTCCAACTTACGCAGACCAGTCAAACTGTGTCACATTAAACTCACTTGTCCATTTCTAATGGACCACTCTTTTTGAACACATGCACAGTCGTGTTAAACAGTTAGGGGCGTCTCTAGACTCTTTACCACTTTGGGAACATGAAAATTTCAGAATTTCTTGTCATACTGAAGTATTAAGATTTCCTTAATAGCTACAAACACGGCTCACCAACACACCACACCTCCCCAGATCACCTTCAACACTTCAAAATATTTCAGCAAAATCTCAGATGAAAACATTTCAGAACTTTATTTTTTTAAAGTGTATTTCTGATGCGACAGGTTTGACCGTATGGGTTCTGGAGGACCGCTCTTCATTGATATCACCTGGCACCCAGCAGGAGACCCCGGCTCAGACAAGGAGACCTCTTCTATGATGATTGCCAGCACAGCGGTGAACTACTGTGGCCTGGAGAGCGTCCTCCACCTGACCTGCTGCAACCAGACCAAGGAGAAGATCACCAGCTACCTGGCTAAGGCGAAGCACCTGGGCCTGAAGAACATCATGGCGCTGAGGGGAGGTACAGCGGGAGACATGAAGGGCTCAGGAAAAGTGTGACCTGGGAGGTTTTGCTTGGATGTGTGTTTTATCACCACGCCTCAGGAGATAAGAGCTGCATCAGTGTTTGTGAGTTGAGATTCCTGGAAAACAAAGAGCAGCGCTTGATTTAGACTTCTGAGAAGTGATGTGTCTGGACAAGCGTTGCGCTGCTGTGAACGGCTCCAGCTGGAACTACACTGCAGCGTTTCCTCAAGCATTCCCAGGGTTCTAGTCTTCCACCTTATGATCTCCTGTTATCTGACAGAGTCTCTGCTAGTCGAGTTTTCAACAGAAATTTCTCATTCTTAAAAAGTGTGCAGTGTACATCGAGCCTAGATTTAGAGTGGCAAAAACTGACAGAAGACTTTCTGCAAACGGGTGTCTGAACATCTTGACTGAACACACGTGTTCAGCTCGGCTTTATCTGACAAAAAACATAATTTATTTACAGGAAAAGAATGATCAGGGTTTTATTACTGTTTCCCTTCATAAAAGTATAGCTCTTAAATAAAAAAAACATAACGTATAACTTTTGTCGAACAATATTTAAAACCAACCTTTAGACCGGGCTCTGCAGCTTTTACGATTTATTTCTGTCCAGCTGAATGAAAATCATTCAGAGCCACTGATGTTACATTATCTTTTTTGAAAAAGAATAAGTATAATTTAGGAAATTTGTTCCCCTTTTCAATCTGTTTCTTTATTCTTCGGTTTCAATTTCCTCAGGCATTTGAGGACCAGGAGGCTGGTTCATATGATTATATAGCCTGTCTCTGTCCCCAGTTAGATAATTATTAACACATTATATTATTAGTTCAGATGGTTACTGATGAGAGGAGTGTCATTGTTAACATTTTATTGCTATTTTTAGGCCTTTTATGCCATATTTTCTTCTCTGGGATGTGTTGATATTTGTGTAAAATTATGTCCAAAAAAGTCAAAGTTCCTAATCATTTATAAAATCATCTCCAGAAAGATGCTTCCCTGCTGCATGAAGCTGTTGGTACCCTTTGGTTTTATTATCTGCTGCAACTTGGGTGAAAGTGCAGTCATTAAATAATGTTTTATTTTCAGCTAACTATATTGACACTGTACTGCTAAAAAACAGTAACCATTTCATACCATCTGTAAAGTTAACTGCTGAACTAACACCTGTAGTGTTGGAAAAATCCTCGTTTTTCCAGATCACCCAACATGGCCAGCATTAAACAAAGCTCTGGTTCTCTTCAGATCCAGTGGGGGACGACTGGGAGGACGAGGAGGGAGGCTTCAACTTTGCCGTTGACCTCGTTAAGCACATTCGATCAGAGTTTGACGACTACTTTGACATTTGTGTTGCTGGTGAGTTTTCACAGTAGAGAGAGTGAAACACACTTCAAGCATTGTGAATTCTTGCAGGTTTATGTACCCAGGGTGTTTCTAAACGGAGTGTTTATCTGTCAGAACAACCAGACTCAGCTGTGATCAGCTTGATTTTAGGACTGACCTGCTGCAGGGTTCAGAGCTGTGGTTCATGTAGTTCATGTTTTATATGCTCATAAATATCGACAGAGGCTCTTTCGCATGTTAAGCTGTCCTAAAAGAAAGGTGGCTTGTTGTCTGGAAATCAGAAAAGAAGCCCTAAATTCTTCCCTCAACACTTCATACATGTTCAGTACATGAAGATCTGCTTTTTATATGCTCTTTATATGTTATTTATTTTATATGTTTAACCTAATCAATGTGACTAATCTGTACTTCCAGTCGTTTTAATTAGAGGCTTCTGTGCAGGCTACCCAACGGGCCACCCTGAGGCAGAAAGCTACGAGCAGGATCTGCAGCACCTGAAGGAGAAAGTGGATGCTGGTGCAGACTTCGTCATCACGCAGCTGTTCTTCCGCGCTGACACCTTCCTGAAGTTCCTGGATGACTGCAGGGCAGTCGGGATCACGTGTCCCATCCTTCCTGGAATCTTTCCCATCCAGGTACTAGAGACTTCTTCCAGGAAGCTGTAAATCATCACCATGAACCCATTGACCCATTGAGGCAATTTTTTTCAGCTGCTACACGTTTCACTTCCACAGTGAAGTCACCTGTTCATCAAGTTCAACGGTGCATGAAAATCTTTGGCCGTTGTGCAGAACAAGCGGCGCAGAAAGCTTCCTGTTTGACTTTTACAACCAAAGTTATAATGTTGATTTATGAAATCCATCTGTTTTTAAGATTAGTTTTATGATTTAGCATCAAATCACAAGTTAACAGAGGATCAAAGTTGGTTTTATCTCAACAAATGCTACTGCTGGGTGATAAATTGTCCCAAACTTTGTTGTGATAAACAGTATTATTATTTTTGTTGTTGTTTTGAAACCATTTTCAAGTAATAAAATGGTAATAATGGCATAATAATGCAGGTTCACTCTCTCAAAGATCAATACACTATAAATTCTAATGAACATTTAACACTGGAACTGGAAGACATTTTAAATATCCAAAATAAATAAAGCAACAGAAACAACAAATGAAATGAATCATGAAGTCCCTGCTAGTTAAAATAGAATATACTTTATTATCCTCTAGTTGACACCAATGCATCAGACTGAAGACTTTTGTCATGTGGTAGGAAAGAGAGAAAAGAGAAAAACAAATTATGTGTATTTTCCAGGGATACCAGTCGTTACGTCAGCTCGTCAAGCTGTCTAAGCTCGAAGTACCAGAGGAGATCACTAAAATCATTGAGCCCATCAAAGACAATGATGCTGCTATCCGAAACTATGGAATCCATCAGGCAGTGGACATGTGTCGTGTCCTGCTGGACAGCGGAAAGGTGCCAGGCCTCCACTTCTACACTCTGAACCGAGAAGTTGCCACCATGGAGGTCCTCCGACAGCTGGGCCTGTGGGTAGAAGACCCCAGGTCAGTCTAAATCTACTGGTGTCTGAGTAAAAGATGAAACTATACCCCTAACTCTGGGTCCTGAACCTGTATCGTTTTCCTTTGTACACTCTCTTATCCCATGTTTGGCAAATATTATTCTATCGCCGTTAACTGTGGAGCACTTAGAAAAACAATTGAGGACTCTTTGGCCTCTAGCAGCAGCTGTTTGGAGGGCTGCCGGTCCCTCTCCCTACATACACTAATGTGTGTGTGTGTGTGTGTGCGTGCGTGTGCGTGCGTGTGCGTGTGCGTGCGTGCGTGCGTGCGTGCGTGCGTGCGCGTGCCGTCTACAGAATTAAGAACTTACTGTCGACCAGCTTGACGTTTACTTGGAAAAATGACATGTGAACGTCTCTGCTGAGTTTCCAAACTGGGTTCATTTTCCTTGGTAGAAAATGAACATTCTTTTTTGATAAGTTCAAGGTTTCCCCCAGAAAACTTGCTAAGCCAGGTGGGGGCACAAGTGAAGCCTGGTGGCCTGCCAGGCTCATAATACACTGGGGGAAACCCTGAAGTCGAAATTCTTTCAGGTAGAGTAGAGTTCCAATTACTCTTAGTCTTTATTAAGACTAAGATGCACTGAGACCTAGTTGTAGCAGATCCTTTGTGTTTATTTATTTCTTGCAAACTTTCTCCAAGCGTCTGGCTATGAAGGCAGATTTTCTGTGGTCTGCAAACTCACAGATTGTTGTTTTCGCCAGACGCCCTCTTCCCTGGGCCGTTAGTGCAAATCCCAAACGGAAGGTGGAGGATGTCCGACCGATTTTCTGGGCCTCCAGACCAAAGAGCTACATCTACAGGACCCAGGACTGGGATGAGTTCCCCAATGGCAGATGGTAGGTCTAATCGGACATAGATTCAGTATTACCTCATTCTTTGATTTTCTAAGTAAATGTTCCAGTTTTAGTGACAACTTGAAGTATTGAACTTACAGCAGAAGAGGGGAAAGTGAAGCTGTACTTTGGTTACTGACCGACTGTTCTGCTGTTGTCTTTAGGGGAAACTCCTCATCTCCAGCTTTTGGAGAATTAAATGACTACTACCTGTTTTACTTAAAAAGTAAATCCTCTAAGGAAGCTCTTCTGCAGATGTGGGGGGAGGAACTGAAGAACGAACAAAGTGTCTTTGAAGTCTTCACATGCTACATCACAGCACAACCAAACCGAAACGGACAGAAGGTAATCAAGTCTGCCTGCAGGCTCTGGCCATGTGAATGATCTACTGTTTAAACACAAATTAATAAAGTCATGAAAAAGTGAAAGTAAATGTATTAATTAAAAAAATGCTGAAATAGTTTGATGATGAATTGATAGTCTTAAAGAAATCTGCAGATTTGTGACCAACAGTAGGAACAGAACTTCCTTCAGTCGAAGTATTTTGGCAGATTCCAGCCTGTACTGTTGGCAGGGCCGGCTCAAGGCATAAGCAAACCAAGCAGCAGCTTGGGGCCAGTAGGAGGCCCCCTAAGTGGAACAGATTTTTTTTTATTAACAAAACACACTTTCATTGTAAAGTTGTGATTTTTTTTTTTTTTTTTTTTTTTTACAATAATGTACTTGATCATGTATGTATGTATGCATGCCTGTTTGTATAAAAACAAAAACAAACAATGCTTAGCCTGACAGGAGGCAAGTAAAGCCTGGCAGCCCGCCAGGTTTACTAGGCAAACTTGCAGTATAGTTTGCTAAGGCCCTCGTGTCTCTCTCTCCATCCCCAGGTGTTGTGCTTACCCTGGAACGACGAGCCTTTGGCCCCAGAGACCAACTTTTTGAAAGACGAGCTTGAGAAGGTTAACAGACGTGGAGTCCTCACCATCAACTCTCAGCCCAACATCAATGGCAAGCCATCTGGGGACCCTGTGGTAGGCTGGGGGCCTCCAGGAGGATATGTCTTCCAGAAGGTGCTGACTCTCTCTGTCTGGTCATTCTCTACAAACACGTTTTACTCTGAAACGTCGCCTCAGCTTTCCGCTCTTCCGTCCAACAGGCCTACCTGGAGTTTTTCACCTCCAGTGAAAATGTCACAGCCCTCCTGAAGGTCCTGAAGAAGTATGAGCCTCGTGTCAACTATCACATTGTTAACGTGCATGTAAGTGTGAACTGAGAGTCCCGCTAGTCACTGTGTGAGTGCAGGTTGTATATGGGCCATGTTGGGTGTATTGTGTGCAGGGACATAACATGACCAACGCACACGAAATGCAGCCTAATGCCGTGACGTGGGGCATCTTCCCCGGCAGAGAGATTGTCCAGCCCACTGTAGTGGACCCGGTCAGCTTCATGTACTGGAAGGTACGCTACCAAGTCTGTAGCTTCAGGAGCCTTTTGTGATGTTATCAACCTCGTCATTTCACATGTGGACTCATGGAGCATAGAAGAGTTTGTCTCTTTGACTAAATCAACATCATTTAATGCAGATGTACCGGGAAGGTTACGAGGTTTAAACATGTTTGATTGGAAAACATTTAGCGTGGATTTTCACTTTTTACTAGTCATCACAACTTTTCCGCAAATCTGACCAACCATCCTATTGCTTTCCCTATTTCCTTGTTTTCCCACCAATCACTGCAACTTTGCTGAATTTTGACCAATCGTTTTAGTCCTCTTCTAATTTAACTTCCTGTTTTACAATGCAGTCAAACCTGCAGGATGAAACCATGTGTGATCCAAAACAGTATCATTGACCTTGTTTGTTTTCTTTTTTTGGTGCAAAAACCATTTTGAGATGATCTGTAGGATTTGCTTCTTCTGCATAAACAGTTCATGTTACACAAAACTGAAATTCATCTTTTGCACTTTGACAATTCCTCAGGACATGATTTAATTTCTATTAAGGGTTATATTTCAAGAAGACACTTGAACATGTTATTTGCACTTTAAATATTAACTATGTTAAAAATTCTGTCTTTTTTGAGAAGGTTATGTGCATCAATTACAACTAATTAAACCATATTGTGGTAAAAATAAAGATTAAAAAAATGTAGCAAGATGGAGTGCGTTAAAATCAGTAACTGGATATTCAACGCATCAAAAAAATTTGAATTATGCCACAAATGGTAAATAATCAAAATTAAACATTTTCTTGCCTCATCAAATGAAATAAAAAACAATAACGTTGTATTATCAACTATTAAAAACAATTTTTCCACTAGCTGCAATATAATTTAATCATAGATATGTATGTCATCAAGCTAATCAGGCATTTTATTTTTGTCAGACTTATTAAAATTTGATGTCATTCACATTTATAAAAAACAAAAACGCCTTATTTCAGAAATAAATGTCTCCCTTTTCCCCCACAATTATCGGATAAATTGACTAAACTCATCACGGTGCTGAAAAAGCTTCAGGATGCCCAAACATGCCAGACTTTGACTGACCCAGGTTTTCATTGCTGCGTTTCAGGACGAGGCGTTTGCTTTGTGGATCGAGCAGTGGGCCAAACTCTACGAAGACGAGTCGCCGTCACGGATGATCATCAAGTACATCCACGATAACTACTTCCTGGTCAATCTGGTGGACAATGACTTTCCTCTGGAGAGCTGTCTGTGGCACGTCATCGACGACATGTTCGAGTTGCTGGACTCAACACCGGAACCGCTCACCGACGAAGCCGGCTCACAGTAAACTACGGCATTTCTAATGATTTTGTTGAGGAAAGAGACAATTCAGTGAATTATTTCATGTTCTACTTTTACTTTTACCAAGAAGAGTGCCTTGATAAAATACTGATGTAAACAACAAAGCTTTTCTAGCTGGTGCTTAGTGAAAGGGAAAATGGTGCTAAGAAAGAAACTGAACTGTTTCAGCTTCATAGAAAATGCAGCACAGTTTATATTTCACCACAGATGTGAAATATGAAGTCCATAAAATGAATAAAAGACTAATTCAGCCTCCTCCTGGAGGGCGTCACTGCTGAGGAGAAACAAATGAGGAAGTAAACACAAAATATATAACGTAAAAATAAATGTGGGAATAAAAACAAGAAATCTTGTTAAATTAATTTTCATTTGTAGAAATATTTCAACTGTTTTTTATTTTTATGAAATATTTGTATTTTTGTCATTTCAATTACAATTCATTTAAGTAAGCTCAATGTATATCTGGTTTCCATATAAATATAATATATTCAAATTAATCCAACCCAAAGAGTCTGTCATGCAGAATGGATTGAGCTTTGCAGCAATCTTCTGAACAGCCTTTGCTTTTTTATATAACCGTTTGTTTTTGCTGGTGGTTATTGATTGTCTATTACTATTGGATACTTTAAGTAGGACAGAATAATTGTAATTTGAACTTACCTCATCTTTTGCCAGCTCAAAGCTAACTGGCCAAAGGGTCTAAACAAAATAAGCATTAATGAAAATGTTTTTTTTTATAAATATATATAATTCTGTAATAAATCAATTCTTTATTGTTTTAACATGAAAATTGTATTAACATGATTAGGCTGTTATGCCATAATCTGTCAGTTTCCCTGAGAGATTTGCGGTCATATTTCTCTGTACACAAGCTGACAACAATGTCATGAAAATTTACTAATTACTAATTTGTTCCAATTAGCAATATCGCTTTTCAAGAAAATAAAATGATTGGTTATCATGTTACTTGAGACTTTACACATTTCATTTTCTAACCACAGGTAGTAGGCATTCACTTCAAATAGTTTGGGAAAAGCTGCTCAGTTTGTGAAAGTCAAATTTTTTTTGTAACATTCAACTGAATAAAGACATTTTTTAACTTGTTTCCGTGTCTTTAGTTAAAACTCTATCAGAAATACCAGATAGCATTTCAGAAAAACTACTTTGAAACGACTTCAACGCACATTTGTGCAGTGTTGCCTCCCAGATTTTGTAGAGTCTCCTGTGTGAAAAGACTTCATTTTTTTTTCTTTGCTCTCACAACAAACCCCTATGTAATCAGTAGAAGTCTGTGCATCAATCAGATCTATGTTGCAATATTGATAGGCTGCTGAAGGATTTAAGTTATCAGCCATGAAGGTCCAAAGTCCAGGTCATAACATTCCATGGTATGGTGGGGATTTTCCACTCAGAGTCCCTAACTTGGTCATTAGCTGGTCAGGCCAAATATGTCCACACAGATGAATGGCGTGAGGGGGTGGAAATAAGTCAAACATCGTGTGAGCTGGACGCCCTCAACTTGACCTGAGGCCCTGCGTAAATGGAGTGACTATAAATTTAGAGTGACTCAAAAGAACGTGCACACTTTAGACTTTAACATCAGGGGGAAAAAATTATTCTCAGTAGGTCTTATAGCCACACAGGAGCAGAAACAGACTGCCATTCTTCACCGAGCAAAAAAAGAAACAGAACAGGAATAACTTGAAGCAGCTGCTTTCTATGTGATTTTAGTCAGTCGCATCACTGCGGAAGACTTTTGGGCATTTTTGGTATAAGTAGAATCAAGTCTGAAGTATTTTGTGATTTTTATAAAGTCCAAATCACATGACTCTGGTCCACACCTGGTGACAGGGCAGAGTTTCATCACGTTAAGAGGTCTGCTTGGGAGGTGTGGGGATTTGAGCGAGGAAAACGGGAAATAAGGGCCACTAAAAAACAGAATTCTGACTTTAATCTCTTTTTTAATCACTTTTTTTTCTTAGAATTAGAAGTGTTTAAATTGTTTATGCAGTTTATGCACAAATCAGGAAAATCTAGTATTAAAACTCAAATCGACCAAATAAATTTGGGACAGACTTTCAGTGTGGAAAAAGTGCCGGTTTACAAATCCTATGACAAGGAAGTTATGATTATTTTCACATACTTTCAACACAACTGACCTACACCAGTGTCTAGGTTGTTCATTTGGATTTTGACATAGCTTAACAGAATCAGAACTTCTAGTTTGTGCCGGTGGTAGGAAGAGGTCGCCAACTTTCTGCAGAGTCAATAACTACAGCCCTCCAACCTTTATGTGGCCTTCAGATTAGCTGAACAGAGAGCTTCATGGTTTCTATGGTGGAACTGCTGCATCCAAAGCATCATTACAAGGCATCAGATGCAGTGGTCCAGTAGTACGCTGCTACTGGACTCTGGAGCTGTGGAGCCGCCTTCTATGAGATTCTATGAATCTCGCTTCTCCATCTGGCAATCTGATGGACAAGTCTGGGTTTGGCGATTGCCAGGTGAACTGTACTTGTCTGACTGCACTATGCCAAGTGTTACATTTAGTGGAGGGGAGATTTTGGTGTGTGGTTGTTTTTCAGGAGCTGGGCTCGACCCTTTAGTTCCAGTGAAAGGAACTCTAAATGCTTCAACACACCAAGACATTTTAGGCAATTCCATGTTCCCAACTTTGTGGGAACAGTTTGGAGCTGGGCCCTTCTTCTTCCAACGTGACTGAGCACCAGTGCAGAAAGCAAGGTCCATAAAGACACGGATGGTAGAGCCTGGTGTGGACAGAGTCCTGACCTCAACCCGATAGAACACCTTTGGGATGAATTAGAGACAGCTGGAGAGAGGCACTAACACCCCTCCTGACCCCAGTGTGATGAAGGTGTAAAAAAATGGATGGATGGATGGATGGATGGATGGACTAGGAATGGGATTTCACTTAAGCTCATATGTGAGTCAAGGCAGGTACTTTTGCCAATATAGTTTATGTAGAAACGAGCTGCTGCTCAGGGTGTCTGCAGAGAGTGAACAGCACCATCTGGTGGTCGCTTGGTATCAGCATTTGAACATGAAAGTCACCAATCTCTTTTCCACAGACAGTACAGCAAAAAGCTACTTTTGTCTACAAATTTGGAGATAAAATATAAATACAAAATAATATATAAAGAAAACCACATTCAGGCATCTGTTTAAGTGTACCAGTCACATTAAACTGTATGACGTTAATTTAAATATTTTGAGATGCCTACGTAAATGAATACAATGTTTTCAGGGTTTTTTTTTTTAATTTTCTGGTACACACTGAGACATTTTAAACTAGTAAAATACAACTATTAGACACAATATAAAGTTGATTTAAGTTCTGAGTACCAAAACATTGACTTACGACTACCTTTGATGATAAAAATAGAATAAGTACAGTATGCATAGAAAAGTTCTTGCACTGCAGGAGACAGTAAAATGTTAAAATTAATTAAACATACACACATTTCACACACTTGACCTATCAGACATTGTATCTTATTACACATAGTTTAACAGTGAACCAGTTGGTTGAAGCAGAACACAATACAAAACCCGAAATGACAAATTCAATAATTAACTTCTGTAAATGCTATAAATGAAGATAGAGCAAAAACAAACTTGAGACTGATGCAAGAAGTCAGCCATGGCAAACTGCAAATTCAATTTACTCTTTCTGATTGACCAAAAGTCTTAGCTGTTGGAGAGTCTGCATTATTTTCACTTTTATGGCAGATTCATAAAATAAAAAAAAATAAAAACATTTTGTGCTACAGACTAAGGCCACAATGACACCTCGTGCTACAATATAAATCTATAAATATCCATGTGAATATTAAACCAGCAGTGTTACATTGAGCCGTTGAGCATGAGTGTGACTTGTTGCAGATGCGTGCTGACAGCGTCTACAGGTCAGGGTCATCCCCCTTGAGCGTGTTGAATTCTTCTGGAGCTGAATACTTCTCAGCCCCCTGACCAGAGGAGTGGCGGAAACCTGCTGCGATCTCATCAAAGGTGCGACCCTTTGTCTCGGGTACTTTGAAGTAAGTGAAGACAAAGAAGCCGAGCAGCAGAACGGTGAAGATGATGAAGACATAGGGACCGAGGAGTTGCTGCGACAACAAGAGTTTAATGTGTCATGACCAGGCCATGTAAATGGTGGATGCAACATTACAGCTTGTTAAGTAGCATTAAGTTTTTATTTAGTTTCAATTTAATTCATTATACTCTTATTGATGGGGGGGGGGGGGGAAATCATCAGACTTCTACGAACAGAGTCCAAGTTACTGCTTAGTTCTTTTTATCACATAGATTTAGTGTCCATCCTTTGAAACTTTATAATAAAAAGAAATTAGTTATTAATATTCCATAACATAAGATCAAGATGTTGATATATTTTCAAATATACGTATTTTGCGCAATAATTGCCTAAATCTCACTTTCTGGCTCTTATTAAGGGGGAAGAAATTTGAGTCGAGTAAAAAAGAACAATGTCTTTTCCAGCTTTATTGCTGGTGAGGAACAAGAATACCGTAACAGGAAAGTCCTCCATGCTGCAGGTCACTTCCTGTTTTTGTGGAGGGTTTGTGTTTCTGGGAGTTTTCTCCCCCAGAATAGTTGGTGGTGTCTGATTTTAGAGATTAATGTTTGAGTTACAATCTACAAACTGTTAGAAATAATTAGATAAGAAAAAGATGAAAATGGAAATTTCATCCATTCTGCTGCTGCTCTGGGGTTGGGTTATGGACAGAGCAGCCTAAGTAGAGAGGCCTAGATTTCCCTCTCACCGGCTTCTTGGACCAGTTCCTCTGGGGGAATCACAGGGTGTTCGCAAGCAAACTGAGAAACACGGTTCCTCCAGCGTGTCCGGGGTCTTCCTCAGGGTCTCCTCCCAGTGGGAAGTGCCTCACTAGGGAGGCATCCAGGAGGCGTCCTCTTGCTGAGGTGTGGAGGCCACATCCACTGGCTCCTCTTGATGTGGAGAAGCAGTGGCTGTACTCTGAGTTTTTCCTGAATGACCAGATTTCTCACCCTATCTCTACGGAGAAAACTCATTTTGGCCGTTTGTATCCATGACCTCGTACTTTCAGTCATCACTCAAAGCTCATGACCATAGAAATGAAATGGAAATTCGGTTTACATAACCTGTCAGATGCCTCCCATATCTCAACATCACAAACATTCATCATAATAATTTAAAAACTAGGCTAAAATAAAATCAGTTTGATGGAATATGGCACAACTACTTATTATTCAGTGTAATTTTTCTGAAGTAGACACCACAGTTGCGTTCATATTTGGAAAACAAAGAAAAACAGTCCCAGTTTATCTGCATTCTGATTAAAATTGAACCCTTTCTCACCTCAACATACTGGAAGCTCATTCCCACTATGAAGTTGGCAGACCAGTTGCAGAAACCAGCAACTGCAATGGCGGCAGGCCGGGGCCCCTGGCTGAAGAGCTCAGCTACGATGAACCACGGGATGGGGCCGGGGCCGATTTCAAAAAAGGCTACAAAGCTGAAGATGGCCACGATGCTGATATAGGACATCCACCTGAGCTGGTCCTGAGCAGCAAAACAAGATGAGGTACATTCATTTTGTACAATAAAAAGTCTCAGATGCATACAGCATCAAAGGTCAGGAACACCTACCAGCAGAGCCATGGCAACAGTTAAAAACACAGCAGACACCGCCATCCCCATCAACCCAATGAGATGAAGAGGTCGTCGGCCCACATGCTCCACCACAAACAGCTGCAGCAAAGAGACAAAATGCAGCACTGCAAAGTCTCCCAGAGTCTTTACATCTCCTGCCCCGATGCTCTTTAGCAACTTACAGAAACGACAGTAAAGGCGGTGTTGACCAACCCAGCACCAATGGTGGCATACACAGGCTGTGAAACTCCTGCTCGCTCAAAGATCCCAGTAGAGTAGTAAAATACCTGCCAAGGGTGAGAATAATCAGAAACATAGTGATACATTTTGGTTCTCCAAACACAGCTTGTGCATAGAAAATACATAATACCGCCTCTTCAAAAGTCTTTGGTGGTCATGTCACCACTATACAGTTTGGTTCACTTGTAATCTCGGTGGCATTGAAGGTTGAAGAGATTGATGATAAAAACGTTCTCTTCCCTACTTACAGCGTTGATTCCAGACAGCTGCTGCGACAGCTGTAGCATGATGGCAACCAAGATGGGCTGGCGGTAGATGGGAGAGCGAAACAGCTCAGGAATGGTCACTTTCTTCTCCCTCATCATCTTCTGGCTCTCCTCCCTCATCTCCTGTATGTCCTCGCTCACCTCGTCGGTGCCCCGCAGCTTCATTAGGACTGGAGAAACACAACAATACCCTCAGGCTGTTTGGAAAACGCTAACACAGATAACACAGACCTCAGTAAGCCCTGATTTTGTGTTAATAAACCAGATTTGGTTGTAAGTAAAATTTTCTTTTTGTTTTTAACTTTGTGTCTAAAATCAAGTAAATTATTTAAAGAGTATTTTAACTGTTCAGAGACACACTACAATCAATCAATCAATCAATCAATCAATCAATCAATCAATCAATCCTCCTCCGTCTCCACAGTTTCTTCCCTTCAGCAGTCGGACTCATGAACTCAGGCTGCACCAAATACAGCTACATCTCATAAATTATTTAAACACATATCTATATATCTATATATATATATATTGTGTGGGGTAAATTTTTTGATCTGGGACCTGAGTCCAAATTTCATACCGCAAACAACAAAGGTGGTATGTAAATAAAAAGAAATCCTTTAATTATTTAGAGAGTATTTTACTGTTTAGAGACAATCACAGTTAAGAATCAGTGTTAAGATATGACTTAGTAGTTTACTTAGCTTATCATTATAAAACATGTTACTATAATAATTTATAGTTATTGGGTTGGATGGTAGTGAAAGTGAAGACTAGTTTTATTTGTCTTGTTTTATGTAACATCACTGAAGAAAAGTAATTCATTCTGTTTCAGGACTCCGTACACATACAGATGAATATGTGTAGATCTTACCGCTGCAGGCTTTGCTCTCTTCATTGCAGTTAATGAGGAGGTAGCGGGGGCTCTCTGGACAGAACGGCAGCAGAACACACTGCAGCAAGGCCGGCAGCAGAGTGAACCCCATCAGCAGCGGCCACAGGGACGCATTCCCCAAAATGGATTCAATCCCAAAGATCTGCAGCACAACACAGACCTTATGAGAACTGAAGTAAAAACAGAGCAATTATAAAATGGTCAAGGGTTTTCAGATTACACTAAAGACAGTTCATTTCATTCATTCATTAAGAAAACCTGAACAAACCAGCAGCAAAAAAATAAATACAGGTTTTTGTTTTTTTTACCAATGAAAATGAGTCATTGTATATTTTGATTTAAAGTTTTTCAAAAACTCTCCTACTGCGGTTCTGCGATATCTGCCAGATGTTTGTGTTCTAGTGGTTCATTTCTCTGATTTTCCCAATAGCTTCACATAATGACACCAGGAGTTGCATTAAGTTCTCATTTCTAATGGTCTCTAAGCCACAGAAGACCTTAGCTTTATCGCTCACTTGCTTCAGCAAGTCACATCTTCTGGAAAATTTTCTGCACACTAGTTGAGGGGCTAAACAGGAAGAGCTATGGGGTACAGTCTGAAACCAAATTACATTTGTTACCACAACCCTATAAATGGTTAAAGCTGCAATATGTAAATATTATTTTGTCTCTAACAATATGACATGTCAGAATATTATGGGACAGATAATCTGTGAAAAAAATTGAGCGCCGCCTTCTCCCAAAACACTAAATAGAAACAACCAATCAGAGCCAGGAGGCGGGACTTAACGCGTGTCCATCACAAACTTGTATGCGCTGCTAAGCCCCCTTCACTCAGCAACATGCCCTATTTAGTAGAAACTTCAGTGAATTCTGCAGCGAATGGTATAAAAATGTCTCTGGATTCTTGTGAAACAGGTGATGTGCCAAAGTAAACCTGATTTTTCAAGAGGAAAGGAAGACTGAGGGTTTAAGGATCTCACCTGGGCCATGAGGATGCCAATCACCACACCGAGCTGATGCAGCGTGCCCAGGGCGCCACGAAGAGACGTTGGAGAGATTTCCTCAACATACATGGGTACAAACCCCGTAGAGAGGCCAGAGTACAAACCCACTATAAAACGTCCAATGATGAGCATCTCAAAGGAAGCTGCCAGTTTGCTGAAGCCCATAAACACAGCAGCAAGAAAGGCTAACACATTGGCCATGAGCATGGAGTTCCTCCTTTAAAGATCAGATTCATTTTTCCATTAAGAATCTACTTTTATGTTCCGAGCCAAACTTCTTCTCTCCACGAGCGACATCTTACCTGCCAAAGCGGTTGACAAAAAGGCCAACAGAGAAGGAGCCAAACATTCCTCCCACGGAGAAGACGGCCACAGAAAAAGACCACAGAGCTGTCAGGGTGCTCTGAGAAATGGGCTCTGAAAACCTGCTGATCCATGTTGTGTTGTAGAAGCTCTCAATGATCTTTAAGACAAACAGAAAACAGTCAGGTCAAAGCTGCTCGACTCAGACAGTCTGGATCCATGTGAACCATAGGAACAGATTGGACTTTTGTCTTGTGTCAGTTGGACAGGAGGTGATGAGACCTCTACAATGTTTCCATGAAACCTGAGACGAGCTGAAAGCTTCACCTGGGACAAGATTTGTCAGTTTTTCTTTTCAGAATATATTTTGTTATTATCACTACAGACAAATCCCAAAGTGGAAAAAATAGATCAAAGGTATAATGAAATCTAGCTGTATATTTAGAAGGCCACAATCATTTACTCAATTAAGTAACTAAATGTGGAGAAAAAATATATTTCATGTTCTGCAGTATTTTGTGAAATAACTTCAACTGCTACTGTTTCATTAAATTAACATCTGATTGGTTAACCTGTAGCAACTTAGCAGCCGATCAGTCACTTACTAGTAATTTGATATAAATGATACATCAACAAAAATTTCCATAATTTTTTCTGATTTATTTGCCATGTGTATCTCCATTTTAATAGAACTTTGTATATGAATAAAAATTAATTTGAGATCTTTTAATTTATTTTTGTTGTGACACTTATGATCTTCCATACATAAAATCCTGGGTAGCTTAAATCATTTCGTATTTTAGGTGGAACATGCCTAGACTTGAGCAACTACTCTGGAACTTTCTTTCTTTGAACTTCTGACAAGAAAGTCTGGCTGCTTTGAAGAAAAGAGGAAGACATGTTGTCTAAATCTGGAATGTATCTGCTCTATTGTCTGGATACAAATAAGTGGTTTGATATGAGAACTGTCCTGCATATATAAAAACAGCACAGTGTGTTTTCCTGTTTTCCTGATCACTAAGACTTTCTCACATTCTGAGGTGCGTTAATGACACCCGTGTTGTAGCCAAACTGCAGAGAGCCGATCACAGCTGTCCCCACTGCCAGCATCAACTGGGGCGTCACCTGTATACGAACAAAAAGTTGGGAAAAGAAATAAACATTTAAAAATGACTCCGGAAAATATCAAGACAGAGATATTGAGTTAAGTTTTTACTCCAATGGAATAAAAGGAATCTAAGAAAAGTTCCAGTTTTGTGGGATTGGATCACAATAATCTTTTGGGGTACGAGTGTTTTCTGTATTTGCTGGTGTGTAGACAAACTGGGCCATTAATCTGTGGACGTGTTGTTTTATTTTTTGGCCTTTTCATTTGAATAATAAGTATTCCTTTTGCAAGTTTTAAGTGGTGTTATGTTTGATGGGGGGAAAATGCTACAGGTCTTAGAACTTATAGATCTAAGAGACAAGGAGATGAATGAAACAAGAAACTAGGACAGAAAAAACATAAGCAAAAAACACAAGGCAAAGTTTATAGGAACACAAACACATAAACATTAACCAGATTTATAGTTGGATTGTAGGTACATGGCAGCTTCTGGCTGCATACTGCCTTTACAGGGTCAGTATGCAGCCAAAGTGGCATGAGATAGTTAATGGTGCCGCTGCATTCCCCTCCAAATGTTTGTGCTGCCTGCAGGTGTATGACATCGTCTTCAACTCCACAACATTCTTGCTGCAAGGTAACAGGGCTGCAACTTCTCCGTCAAACTCCTGACTGAAGTTGGCTCCTCTCCTTCTTTCAAGCAAACAAAATTGGTGTCAAATGCGTGCAGTAAAACTTTTCATTTGTGCTACTATAATTTTAAAGATATTAATAAAAGTTTCCAGAGGTCATCAAAAATCCCCCTGATTCTATTAAACAAAAACAACATTTGTTACAATCAACTGTGCAGCATTTATGCTCACTAAAATGTCTACTTGTGCTGCTTTTATGAAGAAGATATTAATGAAAGTTTAAAGGTCAAATTGTCAACCCCCTCATACATTACCTAAATTACCTGTAATTGACGATACGTTAATCTCACTATACAATACTATATGTGATATTCCGCTCATGATACGATATATATCATGATATTCAACAAACAATATGATTCAATACATTTTTAAGATTTTCTGAAATATTTTAGAGGGACAGAGTGATTTTGGTGACATTTTTTAACTGTTCCATGGACTTGGATTGAATTAATTGAACTGATTGTATAATACTGATGTAATAAATGTTTTTGTTATATATTTGTTTTGTTTAAATGTTAATTGTGTGGGTTTGTGTATTTGATTATGCAGACAAGGATCCTTTTTTGTCTCATTCACTTATATTAGATAATGTTTTTTATGTATTTTATTTCATTATTTCATAAATTGCATCTGGTTGTTTCATTACATGTCATTTTTAATGTACATGTGCAACTGGGTAAAAACCTTCCATGTGTGATAGCTGCCATTTAATTCATGTGGATTTGACATAAAACTCAATGTAGGATGTAATGTATCGATACTTGAAGATGGAAAATTGATATTTTGAGGAAAAAAATATCAGTATCGTAGAATCAATAAAAATTAAACAGCCCTAATGTCCTTTTAAAAACTAACTACTCAAGCAGCTCAAACAAACCCTTCGCAGCACAAACACAGCACAAATATTTTATACTTTGATTTGTGTAATGCGGTTGGTTGACTTTTGATGACCTGTGTAAACTTGCATTATCTTCATAAAAACACAAACAGCAGCATAAATAATCACCATGTGGCGTAATTCATTGACACCAATTTAGTTTGATTTGAAGGTGGAGGGAGAAGGGGCAGAGGCGAGGCCCATCAAACATGTCCGAGTTTCTCTTGTTTATTTTAAGACCATTATTCTATTCTATTAAAGGTGGAATGGTCTATTCACTCGTCATCAGATGGATAGATTTTATTCATATTTCCAATGTTTTCCAATGTTACATAATGTATTACGTAATCACATAGACTGTTGTCGAGGTTTGGTTTTGTGCGGACGGGCAAGAGGAACATTTTCCAACCATATTTTACTGAATAAAAAAAAAAAAAACAACTACCAGGAAACAATCCAATTACAAATGAACTAATGAACTTCTCACATTCAAATAAATATGTTTTAGATACAATTTGAAATAACTTAAATAGTAACTAAATAGAAAAATACCCTTAAGAATCCAAAATGAATGGACAGAATTTAAGCTGCCTGAAGAGACTGCTCTCGCACAAAGATACTGTGTTGGGAAGGGGTATATTGATCAAGCAGCAGTTACCTTCCCGCTGCACTCCATATCAGCTCAGACAGTCCACACTTGACCTCCAGATTATGAAAACGAGAACGATAGTTGTTAATCTGTTCCCTCAAATTAATCTGCTTTCAGGCAAAAAGTGTTCTGCTCTGTTATTTAGTCCCAAGTCAGTGTAAACAAGCATTTACTTTCCTCCTCCATTCACCTGCAGCAGTAAGAAGCTTAGCGACGTCACCGCTAAGTGGATCTTCACGCTCTGATTGGTCGAGAGGAGCTCGCAGTGAGACTAACACATGTTTATCAGAGTGCTAATAGCAGCTTAAACAGATTGGCAATCCTTAAGAGATAACTTAAGGAAAGCAGAGAGCACATAAGAACCGACTTAAAAACTATAATATAAACTTGTTTTACAAAAAGCCTTTTGTAAAACATCTATTTCTCTTTCAAGCAGGCAGATTTTCTTCTGCTCCTGTCAACTGGTCTTGATCAGTAATTTTCCATTTCCAACAAAAGGGAACTTTTGGGGCTGCTTCTGCAGTATCATATTCTACAGTATCATATTTTACTCTAATTGAATTACTTTTTAATTAACGTGCAGTGCAGATTCACAACAAAATGCTTACAAAACAGGTCCTGTCAGTTCAGTCCTATCAAACAGTTTCAAATTCATTTACGTACACTCCTCTTTGATCCTAGTTTATAAAAGCAGCACTGCTCTCTGTTTTGTGCTCTGTCTTCTCAAACCCTCAGTCATTTGTACCAGATGGTTGATCAGGCTGAGCCAGATTCTGGTTCTGCTGGAGGGTTCTTTCTGGAAGAGGGGCTGTTCTTACATGCATGGCTGCTGCAAAGTCAGTGACTCAATGTGAGTGATGGTGCGCTGTCACTACATGCTTGTCCAGGAGGAGTGAACGATGCAAGTCAGAAACACAGTGCATTTGTTTTTTATTGCAAGCTGAATAATAAACTGAATTTGACTGCATTGTTTTGATCAATTGGAACCACATTTTATTATGTGATTATATTGGATTGGATATGAAGATTTGTTGTGAGTGAGTGGGAACTATGTCAATATACACTTCAACTGACATTCAGTTTTTTTGTGTAAACTTTTGAAAAAAAGATTTAAACATAGTTGTTGTGAGTCCTTTTATCTTGTAAGCCTTTGCACGCATCTTATAAATGTTCCAGCCTAATGTAAAAGCGTAATTCTCCCCCCATACTCCAGCCTAACATCTTAATGCCAAAGTTTTGATGTAATGAAAAAATCTATAGGTAAACACATATCTAATCCTGCTGCCCATCATCCATCAACCAATAATCTGCTTAAAGCTGCAGTATGTAACTGTTACAATGTTTTTACATATTTTCCAGGTTATGACAAAAGATCTATGAATAAAGAAATTGAGCTCAGCTCACCCATCTGCATTAACACTTTTCTCATTCTGAAAAAACCCAGAGCCCTGAAGAATTTCTTACCACTGTCAAGCATGCTTGTGTATGTGCTTCTCACAACCTCCCCCTTGCTCTCTGCTGTGCAACAGCTCCTTCCTTACAACATAACCTGCCATGAATAATAAGGCTAGCATGGCCATAGTTGGCGGCGGATTAGCAGTTTTCCTGGAACCGTAAATTGTTCCTCCATTAGCAAATCTCCAGTCCATACTGTGGCCACCGAGTGGCACTAATATGTGGACAAAACTTGAAAACAGCAGCAACGCCACCTAGTTAAACTAGGAATAAAAAAAAGGTAATAAGAATGAGCAGTGCTTTTTTAAAAAAAAACCAGCCCGTTATATTTCACATTAATGTATTATAAGAAAGTCAATAAAACTGCAGTGAAACAAATCTAAAAGGCCATAAGGTCAATAAAAGTCTTTCTCGCCAACATGTGCAGCGTTTCTTGGCGGCCTTGAGCTCTGGTGAAGAAAAGTTTATTAGAATTTAAATGGTTGTAAATAAAGGTATAATGAGATGAACTGATTACTTGCTGCACAGCGGAGAATGACGGGCACTTCCAGTGCAACACGCGGGTTATAGCAGCTCTGTTGGCGAAATTCATACATTTTTAAAAATAATAGATTCTAACAGTAGTTTCACGCTGCAAGTGACCTTTAACATAAAAATAAAATGGGGGGCTACTATTTTAATGCCTTGCTCTCTTTCATTGTGCCACACTATGAAACCCTATAATGGCATTTTTAATAACTATATCAAAGACCATTTTATGACAGTTCTTTTCCTTTTGGTGCAGCTAACACACCTAGCTGGGATGAGACGGCTCCTCGTAATGTTTGGCCCCTAATGTGTTGACTAGTGTGTGTCTATGTTGTTTCCTGGCGTGCGTATGTGTGTGTTGTGTCTCATGTCAGGCCAGCTTAACTCATGTTGCCTCTCTAATCCTCTGATGAGCTCTTTCTAACTCTATTCAGAAGACAACATGGTGACATCTGATCTCGCCACAGCTTGTTCACAGATACAAGTGAAACAAACATCATCTCTGCAGCAAACCTCTGTGCAATTAATATTTCTAAAGGAGCCATATCCATGTCCACATGACTCATGTTAAATTCATAAGATGGTTATTAATCAGTGAAAGAACTATTGTAACTAATGTAAGATGGCCTCAGAGAACTGCTTTTTCATGAATTGCGGTTGGTTGTGGCGAGAATGGATATGGTAGGGCGCAGGTTGGAAGTGAAACAATGATGGTTTTAATGGTGATAAGTTCACAAATCCAGCAAACACAGGTGAGAAAGGAGCAGACACAGGTAGGCACAGGAAGTACACAAGACAAAGATGCGACAGGGAGCAGGTGACACAGGTGGGGCGAAATACGCAGAGGGTAGTCAAGGGAAAACGAGGGACAGCTGGAAACAATCACTCAGTTAACTGAAAAAACACGCACAAACTCCAAATCCTCACATGCTTATGATTTTTAAATATAAAAAAAGCCTGTAAACAAAGGATTGAATATAACTGTAGCATAAAGGATATAATCATTGATTTCTCAGAACCAAACACTAACTAGTTTGGTTCTTATAAAACCATCAAGGTTGTTAAATGAGCTCCAGAGATCCATGCTGCTGACAGACATTTCCTGAGGAAACGCAGCAGAAACTGCAGTTGTGGGAATGTGTGAATGTTTAACCATCTGTAGCTGTAGAACGACTCATTTCAGCCGCTGCTCACGTCAGTCACTTGGACTGTTCATGTATTTACTTTTCTGTGGAACCTTTTCCATACTGATCTGAAGTCACAAGTTTTTTTCCAGTTTGCTTTTCGTGCAGAACTGCCCAGTGTTGTTGTGCAACCCGCAGCTCTCCCACCCCCAGCTCTCCATATTATTATTTTTTGATTCCATATGTTAATGTCAAATAGTTTTGGTGGCTGTTAAACATTGAAACAAGTCAATAGCTCCAGTGTTTCTTGGCTGACCGAGAGTATGTAATTCCCATGAAGCAATCCATCACAGTTGACTCCTCTCTGTTACTCTTGTTTGGGAAGAGGAGTGTCTCTAAATGTGACATCAGGAGAAACCTGAAACCGTTATTTCCAGCAGCCCTCCCATTACTCTGTCTACTCTCACGTTTGTTCCCCTTTCCCCTGAACCTCTCTCCGCGCTCTCAGCTGGGCTCCAAACAGCCCAACTTTTCCACCCTGTCTGCCTAAACTGCACCACCTATCCTTCCAAGAAGTACCACCGCGGTGTTGACCCCCTCCTGGTTCTGCTTCTGAAGGTAGGTCTCTGAACGGCCCTGCGCTGCCACGTGTTGGCCGCTTTGACAAGATCTGCTCAGGATGAGTGAGGGAGAAAGAGAGGAACGCTCTGACAGCTTGGTCAAACTGGTTTCACTGGGCGTTCACAGGCCCACAGGTCGACTGTGTTAACAGAGTTTGATTTAAACTCTTTTTAAATCAAACTGATTGACGCTAACTTCGTTTGCTGAAAACAGACCAGAGAAAACATTTCTGGAACATATGACACTGTCATCAATTTACATTAAATTTAACCTTAAGTAAATTATTATTGCCATTGTTATTGTTGTTGTAGAAATGAAAGGGAGACATTATGAGTCATTTTTGGTTTTATGCAGAAGGTTTGATTATTTTTGTTTTAATTTCTACTTGTATGAACTTATATTTCTAATAACGTGTCGTTGACAGAAAAGTATTAATCATAAAGAAGGAATGGGGAAAAAGCATGCAAATAATGTTACAATATTTGTAAACATTTAACAGCAAGTGTTTTGCTTGCTGAAGACATGCCGTGGTAAAACAGAGCCTCTGTCTTATATAAGCTGTAAACCCACAGAGCCCATGTCAGGAAAAGAGGGCTGGGCCTCTCCCAGGAACAACTTGTTCACTGTTGCAGCTCGGTTTGACATAGAAGGCAGGGTCAACCAAGAAGATTTTCAAACTTGGAAATAACTATTTTATTTTAGACTTTGGTAAATTTTTCAAAAGTTTACTTGATGGGAAAAAGGATAACCTCCTGATTTTGATGCTCTTAAACAATGCTTGAAGCAGTTTTCAGCAAACTTACGGCACAAATTTGTGTTCAGGAATATATGAAAATAACTTCAGGGGGAATTACAAAATAAGTTAATACAATGTTAAAGAGAGTACACAAATTAGGCAATGATACCAAATGAGTTCAGTGGAAGAGCACAGGTCAACTGAGTTACTGTAGCAGTACTTTGATAGTTTAGGTGTTGCCAGGTTGGATGGTTGGTTCTGGGGATCTTATCAGGATCCCCTGACTGCATGTCACTGCTGCTGACCCCGAGTGATGACACCAATAGGAGTAGAAGGGGCTGCACTTTGAGGATCACCTCAGTCCAAACACCATGTCCTCTGTAGAAACGCCAGAGTCTGAGAACTTTGGGGAAGATGAGTCCATCACTGTTTGCATACAGCAGACAGTGGATGAGATTCACCCCAAAATGCTGAATTAATTGTTTGGATGTCATGTTGAAGTGCCTCTTTAACAATGCAAGGAGTATTGGACAACACTTGCTGAGTGGAGACTCAACAAGGGCTTGTGGTCCAAATTTCTTTAAAAAAAACTGGGGCCATAGAGTATCTGAGCTACTGAAAGATCACAGTCGTTATCCTGCTTGGGAAACCTTACTCTTGGATGTTGGAAAAGAGAGTCCAACTAACTGAGACTCTGGAGAAGCAGCCATGGCTTTCATCCTGGCTATGAAAAGGTGGGCTAGATGTTTACCCTGGACTGCAG